>NW_026079051.1:0-12260 GCF_006386435.1 Epinephelus moara | reverse complement strand
TGCTCTACAAATAAACTTGCCTTGCCTTGCCTTGCCTTGCCTTGCCTTGCTGTCAGCTGTAATCCAGCTTCACTTCCTGTAGACATGAACACAACAACAGTCGTCTTCACATCAACTTAAACACATGATCTCAACAAGCTTCTTTCTAATCTGATTGGCTGACTGTTCTCTCTGTCTGTCTCTCTGTCCTCTCCTGAAGACTGTCACCATTCCCCTCTTTGAGCCACTGAGAAGGTCTGAGGTTTACAGGAAGTACTGGATCTTTGCTCTGATACTAACTGTGTTTAATATAATACTGCTGAAACCAGCATGGACCCACTCCAACCCTCTACTGACCTCAGAGTCTCCAGTTTACAGTGTGGACTCTCCTTCAGATCACACAGCAGCTTCACATCTGAATCCTGCAGGTAGTTGTCACTCAGCTCCAGCTCTCTCAGATGGGAGGGGTTGGACTTCAGAGCTGAGGCCAGTGAAACACAGCTGATCTCTGACAAACTGCAGCTCCACAATCTGAATAAAGAATAAATGATGTAGATAAAAATCATTAATAAAACAATCAGATGTGTTCAGGTGTTAAATGTGTAGCTCAACATTACTATGTCCTGATCAATGAGCTTTGCCCTAAACTGAGTAGAGTGACTTTGTCATTGTGTTATTGTGCTGATCCCAACAGGATGCAGGTTAAAGACTGGAAAATACAAAAAGTGAAAAACAGCTCTCATAAACATCATTGACAACGTGCTGCTACTTCAAAAAAGATGTTGTGACTTCACCTCTTAATATAACACACACAAATTACTGTCCATCAACTCAAAAAATTAAGATGGATTTGAAGACATGGATCTCCTTACTGACATCGTTCCTTTGAAGGATCAATGTCATTAAAATGAACATCCTTCCCTGATATCACCTCTTCCATGTTATCTGATGCCAGCATTTTGACCAAATAAATTCCCTTGATCATAACATAATCATTTACAACACATTATTGGTGTGGAAGGATGTGAGAAAACACTGAGATATCCTGTCTGTCATTTCTTTTGAGTTTCCCCTCACATTTATCCCTGATCTCCCAGAGCAGATCACGAGCATTAGTTTGATGGGGTGGTCCGGAATTTTGCACTTTGAGCCCCATTTCTGGGTTGTTTATGATGAAATAGAGTGGAGACCAAATTAGCTGATTAGCTAGACTGCTCATTTTTGGAGAATTTGACTCTCACCTGCCTAACTATAACAGTGCTTCCTATGGCCATGTGTGAACCTGTCCTAAAACCACCCTAAACGTTGGTTTTCAAAGCCATGAAACTGGTTTCCATGATGATCTATTTGACATTTTGTGTAACCCATTGGTTTTCTATAGAAGCCTCATTGTCCGTTGGTAGTAATCCACCACCGGAAACGGAAAGGAGGTTGTTTACGACAAGGTTGTAGTCATTGTAGTCTTTTAGCTCAGCAAAAGTGCTGGTTCAACAGTGCTGTGTGCGCTCCTGGAGGAAGAACGAGAATGAATGGAAAAGTTTTGTAATAAGTTTAAACAACTGCACAATGGATTACTCGCTTATAAACAACCTTCGCAGTACGATGCCTTTGAACACATCACCAGCCTTCTTCTGCTTCTATTCTGTGTCCCATTACACTGCAATGGTTTCCTGCCAGTTGGTGACACCCACGTAAAGCAGCATTATCACCATCAAGTGGGCTGGAGTATATAACGCTTCAGGGTCAAACGAACAATCAAGCGGAAGTTTACACACGGGTGTGAGGCAGCTGAAAAAATACCTCCACAATCGACATGAATCGCAAAAACACAGATAGAAACCACAGTTTGCTACGATTTTTATCAGAACATCAACAAACACCACTGTATACAGTCTCCGGCACCACTCGGTGAAATTCATGGCTTTGAAAACCAACGTTTAGGGTGGTTATAGGACAGGTTCACACATGGCCATACGCAGCAGTGTTAAGCCAGGCAGGGGAAAGCCAAATTCTCAGAAAATGAGCAATTGTCACTATTTTGGTCTTAACCACTCTATTTCATCATAAACAACCCAGAAATGGGGCTCAAAGTGCAAAATACCGGACTTCTCCTTTAATGTTCCCCACAGAGACTTTTTCAAGTATCTCCAAATTCATCGTTCTACAGAATCTTGTTTAAAGAACAACAGGATTCACTTCAAACTGTCCGAGTTAGAAGACATATTGGTTTCAGCCAGGTCTCCCAATGGTGTAATTTCAGAGTTTTATACTCCGTTGTTTCATTCTGACTCATCTGTGTATGATTCCCTGAAGCTGCTGTGTGAGCGTGACCTGGGGGTAACATTGAACCAAAATTTGCAAGAGGATCTTTCCAAAATGCACTTCCTTTTCTGTACATGAACAAAATTTTATTTTTTCATGGGATTTATTATACACCTGTCCCCCTCCAGAAAATGTTTCCCAACAGCTCAAACCCTTGCGTTAAATGAAAAACACACAACGGTAATTTTTTTCATGTGGTCTGGACGTGTTAGTGTATCCAAATATTTTGGAAAGAGGTTCATTCTGTAATTTAGGAGGTTACGGTCAAAAGGTTCTCACTGACTCCTCCGTTCTACTTGTTGCACCATATTTTTGAAAATTCCTTTGACAAGGACATTAAATTTCTGTTAACAATTCTTTCATACTTGGATAAAAAGTACATCTTGCTGCGATGGTCTGCTCCACAGGTCTCCATGGTTGATCACAGATATCAGCTGTTAATTTTCCACTCAGTTTTTCTACTTAAATTAAAGTTATACTATGCAGGGTGTTGATTACAGTTTGTAAACACACTTGCCAGTGGAAGTAAAAGTAAAAGCCAACCCCAGATTCATTCTTGTTTGGCATTTCTTCTCACTATACATAGAGTATATATATATATATACATATATATATATATATATGTGTGTGTGTGTGTGTCCTGAACGCAGCCATATAGTTTCATGTTTGTGGAGTCAAAAATGTGATTTAAGATTGTCATAGCTGACAATTTCTCCACATTTGCTCATGTTACTTTCAGAGGCAATAGCTCACTTCCTGTTGGATTTAGCCACTGAAAGTAACATGAACAAATGTGGAGAAATTCCGAAAGCCTCTAGATGGTCTGGAGATTATTGAAGTGTTTCAAAAAAGGCCCCCACACCCACTGAAAGTTTTCTCCTGAGTTATGGATGGAATAGTGTATTTTTTCAAGCTTTAGACAGGACATAATATCCCTCAGCCACTGAGTGTGGGTGGGTGGGTATAGAGCTAGATTTGTCTCTTTATTACATGCGAGAAAATAAATGATATGAGAGAGAAAAAAATACTTGAGAGAAAAGTTTTCACACTAATCGCAAAAAATAATAATATCTGAGACTAAAAAAAGTTTTGAGAGAAAGTATTTTGTCATAGAATATAAAAAAAATAATTTGAGATTTAAAAAATGATTTCATAGAAAAACAAACTCTCAAAAAACTTTATTTTACTCTCAAATATTTTTTTGCTATCAGTGTGAAAACATTTTCTCTCAAATATTTTTTTTCTCTCAAAACATTTTTCTTCTCTCTCTCAAAACCTAAGTCTTTGCTCTCGTGTCAGGATTTTGCTTTCACTGCGAAAATAATGTCATGGGCGGGGCCACATTCCTATTGGCCAGTCTCTGAATTGACAGCTGGGTGAGGATTGTCTTGGGAGCATGCTTGGGAGTAGAATTCAACTGAATCATTCATCCACCATGGTAGATTCACCGGGATAGATGCGCTGCGTTATTTGGGAGCGGAGACTCCAATGTTTGGGTAAGATCATGACACACACAACTCCAGGGGTAGCTAGCTGAGCAAGTTGGTTATCAAAATCATTCCTATGTCATGACATGTCAGCTCCATTAAACGTATAGCTGCAAATTAAAAGCAACAATAGATGTAAAAACACACAGAGACAATACATCTGTGATCAGTTCCCTATTTAATTTTAAGAATTTTTTCAATCTTCTCCAATTTCTCATTTTATTTTATGGAAGTGATCAATGTAAGTTAGCTTGTTCTAGAACCACCACGGTTTTATAATGCAAATAACTCTGTTTAGATAAAACCTACAAGCTTCTCTTCCTATGACTTTCCCTAAAAATGTGTCTTGTATGTTTTCTGAAGCCTATAAGTTACAAAAATTAAACATACTTGACTTCTGAGCATTTATACCTCTGACCACGGCAGCGGTCACACAGACCACTGCTGAAAATTACACATTTTGATACATACTGGTGGCTATACATGTTGCAAAACTCTGTAAAAGTACACCAAAGCATACATTTTCGCTTCCAAATATTTATTTGAAAACAAAACCATTCATACGTTTGAATGTGTGTGTGTGTGTGTGTGTGTGTGTGTGTGTGTGTGTTAGTATGTCAGAGAGGAGGAGTATCAATAAAAAAAAATTGGAGACACAACTGGAGACAATGGCATTATAAAAAGCTGACAAATAGTGTTAATTAATTGACATGAGACATTGGAGAGGTTGTCAGTCCTATTCTATAGTCTGTAATATTTTTTTTATTTTATCATAACTTCTCGGAAATTACTCAAAAATGCATTTTTTGTGTGCTTCTGAGCACACGGGCAGCATAAACAATGAAGTTACATATGATGGTCTGGCAGACCGTTGCTGCGCTTGGAGGGGTGCTGTAATCCTGGTGGTCCTAGTGTTAAACTCAATTAAAAAATAAAAGCTAACTAAATTAAAGATGTCTGGTACATTCACGTCTATCACTTTGTAGAACAGTTTTGAACAGTTAGAACAAGAGGCTGCACTGCAATGTGCAAATCACCCCTTCTGGTGGCTGCCTGTGTTTTCCCTGTCCTCACGGCTGCAGCTTGCGCTCTCTTCATCTAGGCTACTTCATCACCACTGCTGTACACAATTTAAAAAGTACAACACCCATAATTCATGTAGGAACTGCTGCAGCCAATGTGCAGCCGGTGGGAGCTGGAGGACGACTCAACCACCATGATCAGTTTTTAATGTTTTATCAGGCACAAACTACTCCAGAATCTGCTCTAATGTAATTTTTGGGACAATAAGGGCAGGATGCGGGACAACTGCTTGGATTTCGGGACTGTCCCAAATTTTTCGGAACGTATGGTCACCCTATCCCAAGCTGTCAATTCGATTGAGACTGGCCGCAGCGCATCTATGCCGGGGAATCTACCATGGTGGATGAATGATTCAGTTGAATTCAACTCCCAAGCACGCTCCCAAGATGATCCTCACCCAGCTGTCAATTCGATTGAGACTGGCCAATAGGAATGTGGCCCCGCTCATGACATTATCTTCGCAGTGAAAGCACAATCCTGACACGAGAGAAAAGACTTAGGTTTTGAGAGAGAGAAGAAAAATGTTTTGAGAGAAAAAAAAAATTTGAGAGAAAATGTTTTCACACTGATAGCAAAAAAATATTTGAGAGTAAAAAAAAAAGTTTTTTGAGATTGTTTGTTATTCTATGAAATCAATTTTTAAATCTCAAATTATTTTTTTTATATTCTATGACAAAATACTTTCTCTCAAAACTTTTTTTAAGTCTCAAATATTATTATTTTTTGCTATCAGTGTGAAAAATTTATCTCTGAAATATCTTTTTTTCTCTCAAACATTTTTTTTTCTCTCATATCATTTATTTTCTCGCATGTAATAAAGACACAAATCTAGCTCCATAGGCGGGGCAGCATACTTCCACCTAAACTATATTGCGCATTTAGCAAGGAGAGAGACAAAAGACAGAGTTTGACGTTTGGCCGGGGTCAGGTGTGTATTGGCCTTGCCCATGGTGCCAAAGAGAGCAACTAAAGGGTTGGGGTATATGTCCAAATTGACAATGAGTGATAAAGTTTGGATGACTTCTCTCCAGAACTTCTCCAGACTAGGGCATGTCCAGAACATAGGGAACAAGGGAAGCCTCATCTGTCTTTCATTTGTCACAACATGGATCTACATCCGGATAAAAACTGGATAATTTGGTTTTCGATATGTGGTTTCTGTGTACAACTTTGAATTGTAGTAGACAGTAACGGGCACAGAGGGAAGTACAATTTATCAACTTAAAGATTGTATCCCATGTGTCCTCAGACACAGATAAATTCAAATCTTGCTCCCATGCAGTTTCAATTTTTATTAGGGGGGCTTGCCTTACACCCAGCAGTTTATTATAAATAACAGACATCAACCCATTGTGTGATGGTTGCAAATTAAAAAAAATCTTCAAGAGTGTTCAAATCAGGTCCCACAGGGAAATTTGGTATCTGACAACGAATAAAGTGTCTTATTTGTAAGTACCTAAAAAAGTGGGAGTTTAGGAGATTGAACTTTCTAACTAGTTGCTCAAATGGTACAAATATGTTATCTGTAATGAGATCTTTAAAGTGATAGATACCCAGTCTTTGCCATTCTTGAAACTTTGGGTCTAGTAACGAAGGTTGAAAGAGATGATTGGCTGTAATGGGTCTTGAAAGGCAGAAAGCAAGAAGGCCAAAATGTCTCCTGAACTGAGCCCACACTCTCAGCGTGTGCCGGACAACAGGGTTATCTAGTATATTTGGTGGGAAAGGGAGTGAAGATCCAAGAAGTGCAGGGAAGGAAACATTTTTGGCAGAGCCCAATAAATACACCCATTCTACACAGTCGAACGCCTTCTCTGCGTCCAGAGAGAGGACACATTCAGGAGCTCCACCGGGGAGTACAAAATATCAAATAAATGACGTGTTGAAATATGAGTATTGATTTTTGACAAAGCCAGTTTGGTCTTCCGATATGACTGATGGTAGTATGCTTTCCAATCTACGGGCCAAAACTTTGGTATTAACATTTAATAGAGAGTTTGGCCTATATGAAGAGCACTCCGCCGGGTCTTTGTCCTTTTTCACAATAAGGGTGATGCATGCTTCATAGAATGAGGTTGGGAGGTTACCCTGTTTAAATTAATCAGATAAAACTGCACTTAGCTTGGAATGAAAGGAGAGGGGAGAATGCCTTAAAAAATTCTGCAGGAAACCCATCAGGCCCTGGGGATTTGCCTGACTGCAAGGAGAGGATAGCTGCAGCAATCTCCTCTTTTGTTATAGGTTCCTCTAATTTCATTTTGCTGTCAGGGGAAAGCGTAGGGATATTGAGGCCATTTAAAAAATTATTCATTCAAGCAGTGTTCGAAAATTCAGAAGTGCCATTGATCTTTTCATGATCCGAAGTGATGGTCCCATCCTCCATTTGAATTTTTGTGTCCCTTTGCTCTGAGTCCTCTCAGCTGGTTAGCTGGTAATTTCCCTGTAATTTTCACCATGGATGTAAAACAGACTCTTACTTCGCAAAAGTTGACGTTCTATTTGGTATGTTGAGGCCAGGTCAAATTTGGTTTGAAGCTCCACTCGCTTGTTATAAAGATCAGGGTTTTTAACAAGGGAGTATTTCTGATCTATTTCCTTAATTTGTTTGGCCAATTCTAAACGTTCTTGCAGGGCCTTCCTCTTCATATTTGCAGTGAAGGATATTATTCGCCCTCTGAGGTACGCTTTAAAAGCATCCCAAACTACTGAGCAGGATATATCAGGGGAGGCATTTGTCTGAAAGAAGGATATGTGTTCCTTTATAAATTTCACAAATTCATCATCTGACAGCAGGGTTGAATTAAAAAGCCAGTGCTTTTTAATTTGAGGAAGGTTAGGTAGTGCCAAGGATAATACAACAGGAGCATGGTGTGATATCACTATTCCCTGATAAGCACAGGAACAGGCCTGTGGTATTGATTATCAATAAGGAATTAGTCAATCCTGGTAAAGGTATGGTGGACATGTGCGAAGAAGAAGTACTCTCTTTCACTTGGATGGAGGAAGTGCCATACATCAGAGACACCAAAATTGGATAAAAAGGACCGAATGAATAAAGCAGACTTACTCATTGAGTCAGGTTGGGGGAAGAACGGTCCACTACGGGGTCTAACCAACAGTTAAAGTCACCACCGAGTATAAGAGAGTATGAGCTCAAATCCGGGAGAGAAGAGAAGAGACGTTAAAAAAAATTCACATCATCTACATTTGGAGCATATACATTGGCAAGCACCATATTCGTATCATATAATTTTCTTGTGACAATGATGAAATGGCCATAAGTATCTGATATAACATTATGATGCACAAAAGGAGTATCTTGATCTATGAGGATCGATTTAGCCTGGAATGAAGAATGAAAGTGCTGCCCCACCCACCGCGACATTAAACAAGAACTATCAGAACTTCGAATATGTGCTGCTAACATACTGTATGCTGCTTTAAACTGTTTAATATGGGAGAATACTCTCCTCCTTTTTACAGGGTGATTCAGACCTTTAACATTCCAACTAACAAAATTTAATACTCTATCCAATTTCTTCAGCTAAAAGTGCAGGTTGATGAGTACAAAAGGTATCAGAACTCCAAGTAATGAATTCAGGATACGAACACAAAGCAAGTAATGAACCAATGACTGGCTGTACAGTGCTTGCATGAGCTACTTAACAAGTATAAGCATTGAAAAAAGTACCCCCTACCCTCCCACCCCACAACAAGACAGCTGCCAAAGAACGTAGCAGCAAGCTCTCCAGAACACTCATTCAATTACCAAAAAAGAAAACTTTCCTGTCACTGTCAACATCTTCATGCTCCTTATTCTAATGTAAACGTGCACTCAACACTGCTAAAACCTAATTTCAACTATGCCGGGCACATTGATATGAAAGACATTAACACTGTAAGATCAAATATTAATAATTATAAAATAATAATAATAATGAAGACGAAAGAAAATATTTTGCTTTGATAATCAGACTTCCCCTGGTGTACTTCACATATTCCAAGATAACAGTTCACTGAATTAGAGGTGGACGTTAGTTATAAGCGGACAGGTGTAGTCATTTACGACGGGGAAGATGGAGAGGGAAGGCTGTCAATGTATCTTCGTGCCTCCTCAGCTGAGCATAGCCACTTCTTGTCACCGCCGGGAAGTGGGATCTGGAGCCGTGTGGAATACAGAAGAGAGGGCTTAAGCCCCCGATTACACAGATCCTCCATAACCTCATAGTACTCGGCATGCTGGCTCAAAACTTCGGGGCTGTAGTCCTCAACAACCCGAACTAGCTGGCCATGGTACTCCAGTTTCCCCCTCCGCCGGGCCTCGCGGATCAGGAGCTCCTTAACCTGGTAGCGATGTAGATGGAGAATAATGGGATGTGGCCTCTGTCCCGCGGCAGGTTTAGCTGCCAGCAAGTGATTGGCTCGATTGACCTCCGGTGGAGATGGGAGTCTCTTTTCCAAAGATTTCACACAGCAGATCGGAGAAAAAATGTGTGGGTTGCCCACCTTCAATGGACTCCGCCAAGCCCAGGATAGAAATGTTTTGTCTCCTGCTGTGGCCCTCAGGGTCAATAACTTTAGCCGTTAGCTTAGTGTTGTTTTCCCGAAGGCTGGAGCAGACATTTTCCAGCTCACTGACAGGATGGCTCAGGTCCTCCGAAGCAAGCTCGAGGGACGAAAGCAGCTGACCATGTTGATCAACTACGGACCGGACCTGCTCAAACTTGTTTTCCAGCTGGCTGAAAGAAGTTTTAAAGTCGGCGGCCAGCGGTTCTTTGTGCTGGTCAAGTAGCTGAGACATAGCTTCCATTCTTACCGGCAAGCTAGTAGCACTTCCCAGATTTGCCGCGATGTGAAGACATTTTGAAGCAAATGTGGGTTAAAAAAAAGTAAAGTGTTTAATACGAATTGCCCAGGTTGTGAAATAATGGAGTAAATGAGTTAAATATTAAGCGCAGGCAGGAGCTCTGACTCATGCGTCTACTCCATGCGGCTGCCAACTGGATGTCCTCTTCTCACTAAATTTGTGTTTTCAAGTGTTGTATCTCTTTGATTCCTGCTGCTTAGAGTCTGGCATCTGGTCACCACCTTTTTATAAAGCCCTGAGAGTGGCTCATAAGTGATGATTGAGAGGGATTATTTCTGTATGAGTCTATACACTGTTTTTAAGGAAGATCCTGCAGAGTTTATCTTTAAGGTTTTAGCTCCACATTGCTCTGCCACAGTCAATGGATTAAACCACTGAACAAGACAAATAGACTTCATTGTGGATCAGTATAATATCAGCTTGATGTCTGCAGGTTAGTGTCAACACAACTTTCACATCATAATAATCTCAGCACAGGAGTAAAAAATGGTGTCTGACCTCAGAGTCTCCAGTTTACAGTGTGGACTCTCCAGAAAATCACACAGCTGCTTCACTCCTGAATCCTGCAGGTCGTTGTAGCTCAGGTCCAGCTCTCTCAGATGGGAGGGGTTGGACTTCAGAGCTGAGGCCAATGAAACACAGCTGATCTCTGACAAACTGCAGCCACTCAGTCTGAATAAAGAATAAATGATGTAGATAAAAATCATTAATAATACAATCAGATGTGTTTAGGTGTTAAATGTGTAGCTCAACATTACTATGTCCTGATCAATGAGCTTTGCCCTAAACTGAGTAGAGTGACTTTGTCATTGTGTTATTGTGCTGATCCCAACAGGATGCAGGTTAAAGACTGGAAAATACAAAAAGTGAAAAACAGCTCTCTAAATATCATTGACAACGTGCTGCTACTTCAGTAAAGATGCAGTGACTTCACCTCTTAAACTCTGCCAGCTCCACCAGTGGCTCCATCATCACTAACTCATGTTGTGCAGCCAAACACAAATCACTTATTTAAAGAATCATGAGGGTAAATTTAAGTTGAAATCAAGTGTTTAAAGCAGGGCTGTTCAATTACAAATTCAACTGGGCCTGATTTTAAACCAGAAAATGTTGATGGGCCAGACATTTTCAGCAGCAGGCAACCTATTGGAAACTTTTTTGTTTTAGCTATTGGTGATGACACATTTCTAAACAGGTGCAAATTACTGTAGTAAAAGTAGCAATGTTTTTAGTGTCACATTAGAAATAATAATAATAAAAAAGTAGTCACATATCTGACAGAGGAACATCACATAATGCAGAAACAATAAAGAAGAGCTGTATAACATTGTATGACATTAACAGTAACTCATAACATGCGTACTTGTTGTCAGCTACAGGAATCTTGAAGTTATACTCCCTTCATCTGCACCATGGCCTCCCTGCTGTTGTCTGACTTCACTCTGTTGAAGGGCTGTTTAATACAGAGTCTCATGACCAATCCCAAGAAGGGCCATTTGCAGGTTGCTTCTGCGCCTGATGTGGCCTGTGGGCCACCAACTGAATAGGCCTGCTTTAAAGGTCAGGAGTGAATTTTCCACTCAGTTTTTCTACTTAAATTAAAGTTATACTATGCAGGATTGTTGCTTACAGTTTGTAAACACACTTGCCAGTGAAAGTGAAAGTAAAAGCCAACCCCAGATTCATTCTTGTTTGGCATTTCTTCTCACTATATTTGTGTTTTCAGGTGTTGTATCTCTTTGATTCCTGCTGCTTACAGTCTGGCATCTGGTCACCACCTTTTTATAAAGCCCTGACCTCACCTAACACAGGCAGAGGGCAGAGTCTCTGCAGATAAATACACCACCACACACTGAGAGTGGCTCATAAGCAAATATGGACTGGCCATCGGGAGTACCGGGAGTTTTCCCAGTGGGCCGCTGGGTCAGTGTGGGCCGGTACAGCCGGAGGAAAAATTCCAAAAACTTTAGGCGCAGTTGGGCTGGCCTTTAATATGATAACCAATGTTCATAGTTTCTCTAGTAGTGTTTGGCTCATCATCTTTGGCCCATGTGGGTGTGTCGCACCCCTTTCACCTCGTCGTTGAGCTCTTGGCCAATCACAGCCGAGGGCTGAGGGCCACAGGCTGTCCTCCTTCTGCATCAATCAATCAATCCATCAATCAATCAATCAATCCATCAATCAATCAATCCATCAATCCATCAATCAGTCAATCAATCAATCAATCAATCAGAAGTCATGGAGAAGAAGAACATGGAGAAGAAGCACAAGGGAGGCGCGGAGAAGATTAGGGAAAAAAGAGACAGGCATTACTGCAAATGCTGCAAAATGTCAGAAACTGACAACCCTGTTTTCTGCTGCTGGACCATCCTCTGCAGCATCAGCAGCAGCACCTGTGGCGGCAGCTCTGGCGTGTGACCAGGTGGGAGATGCAACTCAGGTAAGGCGGCTGTAATGTGATCATTTTTTTGCTAACTTTTAGCACAGTGCGTGTAGTTTGCTTTTTGCTGTCAGAACGTCAT
>NW_026079050.1:0-1291 GCF_006386435.1 Epinephelus moara | reverse complement strand
TTAGTCATTGATACTACGTGTCTAAAGCTTCATTTAAGCTTTATTTAAAATTTAAATAATTAGACCTACATTTGCAAGATCTAAAAATATTACATGCAGGCCTTTTTTGTAATCTTCACTGCCTGAATCTGGTGCCAGATCATGCTAGTATGCTCTAAACACCCTGCAAAACCTGATATTCCTGCCTTCTGCACCATAGTATCTCTCAAGCTATTCCTTTCTAAGTAGCAAGCTAATCTCTGCAAAGAAAACCTTCCCCGCTACATTCAAGAGAGAAATCATCCGGAATTGGCTAAGGTCCACGGACTCCTTCGCCTTAGGAATGAGGACACCCCCTGCCCTACGCCATGCTCTTGGGATAATTTGTTTCTCCCAAACTATTCTTAGCTGTTTCCACAAAAATTTAAGGATATCAGGTGCACTTTTATAAATCTGGTAGGGGACTCCATTAGGCCCTGGGGCCGAAGAAGCCTTTGCATGCCTGACCACCTCCTGAACTTCCTTCCACCTAGGTGGCCTGACATCCATCTCATGCTCTATCCCTCCTACTATCCTATTCTTCTCTAAATCTGAATATGTATTTTTCAAATATTCCTCAACCTCTAGCCTTGCTGCTTTAAGCTGCCCTCCCTTTTCCTGGCTAAACAATCCTTTAACAAACTTAAAAAAGGTCCCTGAAACAAAGCTGTCCTTACAGATTCTAAGAGCTGCTAGCCTGCTTCTCAACTCCTCTTGCAACACATTAATTCCCTTTCTTCTTCTGTAGCCTTTTTCCACCGCTTTCTTAACTGTCTCCTTTCCTTAACTAACTTCTCTATTTCTCTTTGCCGCCTACTCCTTTCCTTAACTAACTTCTCTATTTCTCTTTGCCGCCTACACTTACCTGACTGTAATCTCTCACCCCTCTTTCTCTCATGCACCCCAAACCTCTCTGCACCATATGAGTAAATTATATCTCCAATCTTTTCTAACTTTTCCATTGCATTTCCTCTAAGCTCTGCTTAAGATTACTGACCAATCTCTATTAACGATCTCCCATTCTTTACTGTCATTTGCCCTAGGCCATCTAACTCTAACCTTTTGCTCCATGTTTCTCTCTCTGGCTGGCCTGTTAATCTCAGTGTCACCTGCATCCCCTCTTACTACATCCTCCTCCTCCTCCTCCTTCTCCTCCTCCTCCTCCTCAGTGACAGTGTTACTGATATCCTGCAAACTGTGGTTTTCTAACTGTTGTTGGACTTCATCCGACTGACTCAGCTGACTTCTTAGGAAGTACTGATCAATGCGGCTA
>NW_026079049.1:0-3000 GCF_006386435.1 Epinephelus moara | reverse complement strand
GCTTGGACACCCCCCCTTAATGGAACTGTATGTAATGAAACTCTGGATGAATATGTTAAATGAATTAAACTGACACTTAATAGAATAAGTCATTATTATAAATTATACAACAGTTAGTTCCAGCCATGCAATCTGATTGGTCGAGAGACAGTAAAACTGTGACGAAAACTGTACAACATCACGGTTATTTCACTGTGTATGTATCACTCCGCCTCACAGCTGATTGCAGTCAACAATCAAATCAAAACTGATGGTGAGTGTCAGTTAGGTCAGAAGTTGCGTTGTAGGCTAATTATTTCATCCACTGTCAAACAGCCAAAAATATGGATTTATTTCCTAAAATAAGTTTTGAATTGAGCTATGAATGGTCATCAGAGGAAAATGAGGGAGAGGAGAAGCTGAATCCATCTGAGCAAACATCCAGGTTTGTCAGTGTTTCATCAGCGGAGCTCAATGACTTGGAGAAAAGCAACATACTGTCAGATCAGAAGGCAGAGTCGGCTGTGCCTGTGAAGCCACAGTCCACCATGCAGTCACCAGAGACTTATTTCACCGGCTGCACAATTAATGGAAATGTGCAGATAAATGTGTATAAAGAGTAAGTGCCTGGCGCACCATGTTTGCATTACATAGCAACGGTGACAGCGGAGTCCTGAGAGAACTATTTTTGTTGGCGGAAGACAAACAAAATGCTTAAATTATCTATTTTGTCCTCATTTTTCAACATTTCTTAATCAGCCTTGCTTATTTAACTGTTGAACTGCGGCCTCGTGCCTATGACCGAATCACAGCCGTGACGATATACGAGTATAACATCACTCCCTCTCGTGTGATATTGCTTAATTATTGGCAAAGTTTTACATGTTAATTTTAACAGCACTAATAATTAATCATCACAAAATAGTGCCCGGAATATCACAGATTGAACATATATATAGAAGGATATAAAAGTTTAGGGAGGGTTTTACCTTCAGAGTAACTTAAACACACTAACACAGGAACAGTCTCGCTCTGTGTTCCACTCTGTCTGTCCTGCTGCTCATTACAATCACACAAAGCGTCTGTGTCCTGATTTGGAGTTAATACGATGCTTCCTCCTTCATCTGGAAGCTAGCGTGGCCTTCAGAGTGATGCCATGATGTCACCTCACTGTGTGTGTGTGTGTGTATGTCTGCAGCATGTGTATCACATGTGAACACACACACACACACACACACACACAGGGCAAACACTACCTCCGCTACTTCCCTCCATTACCCCTCTTTAGACAGCATAGCATTGTTTCCGAGCCAAAATTACCACATCAGCAGCCCTCCAAATACACCCCACATCCTTCGCTCTCAACTCAGCGACAATGGGGGAGAAATCCTTCTTTTGGAAGAGGAGAGAGGGGGATTTCTTCTCTCTCCAGTTCCCAGCGTGGTAATAACTGCCGTGAGAGCTTTACTAATTGGCCTCTTAATCTTTTGAAACAGCAGCGAAATAGAGCAACTTAGGATGATAGGAGGAAAGAGAGTTTACCCACAGTGGGTATCTGTGTGTTTGAGCATACATACATGTGCATATGTGGTCTCTGTTGGTGTGTATGTGTGTGTGGTCTGTGTAACATGTGTTAGTCTGTGTTATAGTGCGTTGAACGTGTGGAAAAAGTGTGCATGTACAAGTGTGTGTATGTATGTTTAAGTGTGTCTGTTCACATGTAGGCTGTGCTCACAGTTAGTGTGCATGAGCTTGTGCACATATTTGAGTGAGTGTGTGTGTGGTCAGCGGGGTTCACCAACACTTCCTGATGATTCATCATAGGAAAACACAATTAACTCACTGCCTCCCAATTATTTCCGCAGAGGAGATTAAAGTCTCCCAACTGAAACGATGAACAATTGGGTACGGATGAACGTTTGAATCAAATGTTCCACTGGTCAAACAGTCCAGCGGCGCCTGCTTTCACACTCGGCAGTCATAGTTCCCTAACAGCTGTCAGCTGGGCAGGCCTTGTCAATCCAAATAAGAGGTTTTTTTTTTTTTTTTGTAATTTGTTGGTCTTTCCCAGCTGTTTCGATTACAGTTACGTTGATCATCACCTTATCTAATAAATCAACTGGCAAACATTGGAGGGAGAGGTGATAGAATTGGAGGAAGAGGAAAAGGGAAGAGGTGTTAACCTTCTGCTGCAGCTGGCTGGAAGTGGGAGACGGTCAAGCTTGGGACACACTAAACAGACAATTTAAATCCAAACAATTTTTAGAAATGTTTATCAGGTTCAGATTTTCTTTTGAAGATGCTATATCTTACTAGTAATAACATAACTGATCATTGTGCTGCATCCTAAAATGTCACAGATTCCAGTAACCAGTGTGAGCCTGTTTAAATAAACGTGTTAATAAGTGCAATAGAATAAAAAGTGGAACTATAACTGGAGAGACGTCATCAGTAGTCAAGGCTCTAAACATCAAGATGTTTTTTAACATGAGCTTTTCAAAAACATTAAACCAAGGTAGATTAACTGAGCATGACTGATGTTTTGAAGGAATGTTCTGCCATACAAAAACACACATTCACACCTGGAAGTTACTCAGAACACATTATGATCCATTTGCTACTGAGCAGCTTCACTGGAGCAGAGGGGATTAAGTGCCTTGCTCAAGGGAACCTCAGGGGCAAAGACGTGCTTCATCACTTCAAAATTCATGTCGTGATTCTTGCAAGGCACACTCACACTTCTGCACGACAACTACAAGCACTGCTGAAAGCGAAATAATTACAGGCTCTGCTGTGGTTCCTAAAAGAGGAGCAGCTTCAGTAGTGTGGAATAAACTGTGGCATCCTGAATGTTTTATGAACAGCGCTGGACTTCTCAGACTCTTTTAGCGACTTATAGCTCAGAGGGAACTCATTCAGTGGCTCCTCTGGCAGCAGTACAGCGTTTCTCCCTCTCGTCTCTTGATGTGAGCTCACGGGGGAAAAAAAATCTTTGGTGATGTAAACCTATGTGGCACTCGC
>NW_026079048.1:0-3035 GCF_006386435.1 Epinephelus moara | reverse complement strand
GGATTGCCCTTTTTGATGATGTTGAACTGGCTTGAAGTTACTTTCATGAAAGTTTCAGTCACATTGTTAATAAACATGCCCCCTGCGCAAATTCAGAATTAAAGGCTGTGACAACCCATGGTTTACAACCGAACTAGCAGAAGTTCTGCATGAGCGAAATTTTGCTTGGGCCAGGGCACATAAATCAGGTTTAGAATCTGACTGGCTTTACTTTAGACAATTAAGAAATAAATTTACCTCTCTCCTTTGGAATACGAAGGCTGAGTTTTACTTGTCCATGACTACTGAAATCCCAAGAAATTTTGGAAAGCAATCAAATCTTTGTCTTCCACCTCTAACTCAGTTAATCTCCCTCCCAGTATGCTGATTGATGATAGCAGGGTAACTGACAAAACAGACATATTAAATTGTTTTAACAAACATTTTATTTAAAATTAACTGGGCTAAATCTTCACTGATGCCCCTTAACTCATCTCTCGACGCTTCCACATTGCCAACGCACATACCAGTGGTTGGGAGCTTCAAATACTTGGGCGTGGATATCTTCCCCACCTTGTTCTCCATCTCTAGCAAGAATTTCCAAGGTATTATGAGGCGGGTGGAGGCGGACTTGGTAAGGTGGACGCGTCTCCCAAATTCCCTACAAACACGTGTGTCAATAATCAAAATGGACGTCCTTACTAGAGTGAACTTTTACTCTGATACCCCTTTCCCCGCCTAAAGGCTATTGGGACAAGATGCATAGTTTAATATCAAAGTTTATCTGGGGTGGGGGACGTCCACGCGTCAAGCTACTCTTCAGTGCAATAAACGGAGGTCTAGCTGTCCCTAACTTTAAATTCTACTTTTGGTGTTATGTGCTGCGTCCACTATCCAATTGGCTTGACCCCCAGGTACAAATATCATGGAGACCTATAGAAGAACATTTGTCCTCCCCTCACCAGCTTCAAGATTTAATACACTCAGGTCTTTCCATTAAACGCTCCAAACTTAAGCTGGGCCCCATTATGTCTTTCCTTTTGACTGTATGGCACTCAGTGGGGAGGACGACTGGATCTATGTTAAAGTGACACACACAAAGTCCTATTTTTCATAACTATTCTCTACTCACTGGTGGGGTGCCTTTTTCTTTTAGGGAGTGGAGTGATAGAGGGGTTAATGTCATGTCTGATATCTGTGATGATAAAGGTCTTAGGACGTTTAATGATTTACGAGCTACTTATGATCTGCCAGGTACATCTTTTTTCCTCTATTTGCGCCTTAGATCTGCGATGCGAGCGTACGGTGTGCNCTTTCTTACATATGTACTGGGAATGTCCTGATGTGGCGTCCTTTTGGAAATTAAGATATTAATTTCCAAAAGTAGTAGCCTGTCCACTACTCGAACTTACACTCTATTAGCAGGGTTGACTGCAGCTAAAAGAATGATAGCCTTGCGCTGGAAGCTCCCCCCACACACTCACACGTACCAAGTGGCTGCAAACATTTTTGAGCATAATCTACACGGAGCTGTCTGTAGCAAGAATGCATGGAGCTAGTCAGAAAACAATCCGAACCTGGGCCTCTGCGGCTGCAGTGGTTGAAGATCTACTGGAATGAGAAACGTGTATTTATCTGTAATTTTTTGTTTATTTCTATTCACTTACTTTGGCCTACAAAACACTGATACAACTAGTGTATTATGTGCTGTATAACTATATATATTGTATGTAACAATGAAGAAGATTGGGTTGGAATAATGAGGGAGGGGGGTTGTCGCCATTTTGGGGGTATGCTGGAGGGGTGGGTTAAAGGGAAGTGTATACTATTTGTTGTATTACTGTCATTGAATTATGTTTTATTTTTATGTATTATGTCATGCCCTTCTCTTTTGAAAATAAAAAAACAATTGGTCACAAAAAACAAAAAAACAAAAAAAAAATATTTCTTCTGGGTTCTTGTTTAACTCTAAAAACCCATCTAAACAACCCTCACCTAGTGAAAAGTCCTCTAATGACCCTTCACCTGTTGACAGGGCCCCTGGCAATGTTCCAGCTTTTAATTTCACCCATTTTTCCACAATAGAGGTCGCTAAAGCTCTAAAAGACCTTGATCCTAAAAAACCACCAGGACCAGACAACTTGGAGCCTTTCTTTTTAAAACTGGCATCTGAAATTGTAGCTGTTCCATTGTGTTACATTTTTAATTTTAGTTTGTTGACCAATGTAATTCCCAAAGTCTGGAAATCTGCGTTTGTTATCCCCCTCTTGAAAGGAGGAGATCCAACTATCTTAAACAATTATGGGCCTATTTCTAAACTGTCTGTTCTAGCTAAGGTACTTGAACTCCTTGTCAGTGAACAAGTAAAAGAATACCTGGCTACTAATTCTATTCTATCGATTTCCCAGTCAGGATTTCGCAAAAAACATATTACTACTACTGCAGCCTTGAAGGTCATAATTGATATAACAGAAGCATTAGATAAAAAACAGTGCTGTCTTTCTCTCTTTATAGACTTTTCTAAAGCCTTTGATACTTTGGACCATGACATTTTGACTGAACATCTTACAGCAGTTGGGTTTTCTGTACATGCAGTTGGATGGATTGCAAACTACTGTATCTTAACCCTCCCGCTGCCTCTCTGAACAGTGGTACAGTTTATAGCAGTCAATCTGCACGTTGTCAAGATGTTGAACCCAGTATGATTGGCCGACACTGCCCGCTGCCCCTGTTGATGTGTATGTATCACGCGGGTACCACCCGCTTGCCATGAACCCATACATCAATGCACCGATGCATCTCTAGCATCTGATCACTGACGTATCAGCTACACCATTACACTATCACAGGCAACACAACAGTGTGCCCCACCATGGACCCATATACACATGTATGTAACACTTTGCAGAGTGGATGGTCGCTTGCAATCGTCCCTCCAACTGATCATGTATGCCGACTGACGGACGGTGATGCGTGTAACAAGGGGCGCATTCTCCCAGTCATGGGGGCTGGCGGTGAGTCTGGACCGGTTGATAGGGGCATTGTCGACACCAAGG
>NW_026079047.1:0-3382 GCF_006386435.1 Epinephelus moara | reverse complement strand
GAAATTTTAAGTTGATTAAGTCATAGTATAGTATGTCGAAATTTTCAGTGGAAAAAGTCATAGTATAGTATGTCAAAAAAAATTTAATGAAAAAAGTCATAGTATAGAATGTCGAAATATTTTAATCCAAAAAGTCATAGGATAGTATGTCGAAAAATTTCAGTGGAGCAAAAGTTATAGTATAGTATGTCTATCAATTTTAGTGGAAAAAGTCATAGTATAGCATGTCGAAAATTTTTAATCCAAAAAGTCATAGTATAGTATGTTGAAAAATTTCAGTGAAAAAAGTCATAGTATAGTATGTTGAAATTTTCAGTTGATAAAGTCATAGTATAGTATGTCGAAATATTTCAGTGGACAAAGTCATAGTATGTCGAAATTTTCAGTGGGAAAAGTCATAGTATGTCGAAATTTTAAGTTGATAAAGTCATAGTATAGTATGTCAAAATTTTCAGTGGAAAAAGTCATAGTATAATATGTCGAAATATTTTAATCCAAAAAGTCACAGGATACTATGTCAAAAAATTTTATTGGAAAAAAGTCATAATTTAGTATGTCAAAATTTTCAGTTGNGTCGAAATTTTAAGTTGATAAAGTCATAGTATAGTATGTCAAAATTTTCAGTGGAAAAAGTCATAGTATAATATGTCGAAAATTTTTAATCCAAAAAGTTACAGTATAGTATGTCGAAAAATTTTAATAGAAAAAGTCATAGTATAGTATGTCGAAATATTTTAATCCAAAAAGTCACAGGATACTATGTCGAAAAATTTTACTGGAAAAAAGTCATAGTTTAGTATGTCAAAATTTTCAGTTGATAAAGTTTTAGTATTATATGTTGAACATTTTCAGAGGAAAAAAGTCATAGTATAGTATGTCAAAATATTTTAATCCAAAAAGTCATAGTATAGTATGTCGAAAAATTTCAGTGGAAAAAAGTCGTAGTATAGTATGTCTAACAATTTTAGTGGAAAAAGTCACAGTATAGCATGTCGAAAATTTTTAATCCAAAAAGTCATAGTATAGTATGTTGAAAAATTTTAGTGGAAAAAAGTCATAGTATAGTATGTCAAAACATTTTAATCCAAAAAGTCATAAGATAGTATGTCGAAAAATTTCAGTGAAAAAAGTTATAGTATAGTATGTTGAAAAATTTTAATGTAAAAACGTCATAGTGTAGTATGTGGAAAAATTTTAATACAAAAAGTTATAGTATAGTATGTTGAAAAATTTCAGTGAAAAAAGTCATAGTATACTATGTTGAAATTTTCAGCTGATAATGTCATAGTGTTGTATGTCGAAAATTTTCAGTGAAAAAAGTCATAGCACAGTATGTTGAAAAATTTCAGTGGAAAAAGTCATAGTATAGTATGTCGAAATATTTTAATCCAAAAAGTCACAGGATACTATGTCGAAAAATTTTATTGGAAAAAAGTCATAATTTAGTATGTCAAAATTTTCAGTTGATAAAGTTTTAGTATTATATGTTGAACATTTTCAGAGGAAAAAAGTCATAGTATAGTATGTCAAAATATTTTAATCCAAAAAGTCATAGTATAGTATGTCGAAAAATTTCAGTGGAAAAAAGTCGTAGTATAGTATGTCTAACAATTTTAGTGGAAAAAGTCACAGTATAGCATGTCGAAAATTTTTAATCCAAAAAGTCATAGTATAGTATGTTGAAAAATTTTAGTGGAAAAAAGTCATAGTGTAGTATGTCAAAACATTTTAATCCAAAAAGTCATAAGATAGTATGTCGAAAAATTTCAGTGAAAAAAGTTATAGTATAGTATGTTGAAAAATTTTAATGTAAAAACGTCATAGTGTAGTATGTGGAAAAATTTTAATACAAAAAGTTATAGTATAGTATGTTGAAAAATTTCAGTGAAAAAAGTCATAGTATAGTATGTTGAAATTTTCAGCTGATAATGTCATAGTGTTGTATGTCAAAAATTTTCAGTGAAAAAAGTCATAGTACAGTATGTTGAAAAATTTCAGTGGAAAAAGTCCTAGTATAGTATGTCGAAATATTTTAATCCAAAAAGTCACAGGATACTATGTTGAAAAATTTCATTGGAAAAAAAGTCATAGTATAGTATGTCGACATTTTCAGTTGATAAAGTCATAGTATTGTATGTTGAAAATTTTCAGAGGAAAAAAGTCATAGTATAGTATGTCAAAAATATTTTAATACAAAAAGTCATTGGCTAGTATGTCGAAAAATTTCAGTGGAACAAAAGTCATAGTATAGTATGTCTAACAATTTTAGTGGAAAAAAGTCATAGTATAGTATGTCAAAACATTTTAAACAAAAAAGTCATAGGATAGTATGTCGAAAAATTTCAGCGGAACAAAAGTCGTCATATAGTATGTCGAACATTTTCAATGAAGAAAGTCATAGTATAGTGTCTCGAAAATTTTCAATGAAAAAAGTCATAGTATATTATATTGAAAAATTTCAGTGAAAAAAGCCACAGTATAGTATGTTGAAAAATTTCAGTGAAAAAAGTAATAGTATAGTATGTTGAAATTTTCAGTTCATGAAGTCATAGTATAATATGTTGAAAATTTTTAATCCAAAAAGTCATAGTATAGTATGTCGAAATTTTTTTATCCAAAAAGTCATAGTATAGCATTTCGAAATATTTTAATCAAAAAAGTGACAGGATAGTATGTCGAAAATTTCAGCGGAACAAAAGTCGTCATATAGTATGTCGAAAATTTTCTCAGCGGAACAAAAGTCGTCATATAGTATGTCGAAAATTTTCAGTGAAAAAAGTCATAGTATAGTACGTCGAAAATTTTCAGTGAAAAAAGTCATAGTATGGTATGTCAAAATATTTTAATCCAAATAGTCATAGGATAGTATGTTGAAAAATTTCAGTGGAACAAAAGTCATCATATAATATGTCAAAATTTTCAGTGGAAAAAGTCATAGTATAGTATGTCGAAAAATTTTAATCTATAAAGTCGTGGTAAAGTATGTCGAAAGCTTTCAGTGAAAAAGGTCATAGTATCGTATTTCAAAAATTTTCAGTGCAGAAAGTCATAGTATACTATGTTGAAAAATTTAATTCCAAAAATTCATATTGTATTATATTGAAAAATTTCAGTGAAAAAAGTTATAGTATAGTATGTTGAAAAATTTCAGTGAAAAAAGCCATAGTATAGTATGTCGAAATATTTTAATCCAAAAAGTCACAGGATACTATGTCGAAAAATTTTATTGGAAAAAAGTCATAGTATAGTATGTCAAAATTTTCAGTTGATAAAGTCATAGAATTATATGTTGAAAATTTTCAGAGGAAAAAAGTCATAGTATAGTATGTCGAAAAATTTCAGAGGAAAAAAAAGTCATAGTATAGTATGTTGAAAAATTTCA
>NW_026079046.1:2079-2567 GCF_006386435.1 Epinephelus moara | reverse complement strand
GATCGCGACTGCGCCAATTAATCTATGACGTAAGTAAAGGACAACTCCGCTGCAGCAGGCACAGGTGTCTGGCGGTAACATGCCTACACAGTGGAGTAGACTAATTTATGGACTAAAGATTTGGAGACAAAGAAGCCAAGGGTGAGTGTCCATGCATTCCGCGCAAATCCTGTGAGCTCCACGCCACAACATAACGGCTTACCGGCAACAGATAAGTCTGACTCCAGGTCCAGTAATTTCCTCTTTCATTGGTGTCATGACTGCCCAGTAGTACCCGGACAACCGAGCCGTGGCGGCACACTGTATGTGGCGTGTCAGAGGAGAAACGAGCCGTTCACATTTCTCTCTGTGGCAGGTAACGGTCCACAAACCTCACCGCACTTTAGGGACTGTTCTTTACTTATGAAGGGACTTGTCAGGGGAGGAGGGTGGCTGGTTGATTCTTATTTTATTTATTTATTTTATTTTGATCCCCCCTATGTTAATCA
>NW_026079046.1:0-859 GCF_006386435.1 Epinephelus moara | reverse complement strand
GTCTGTGAATATTAATATTTTCCTCATTCAGTGATGCAGCAGGTCTGGCAAATAGGCTATTAGTAGTAGTAATCTGTCATGTAACAAATTCATGTAGCCTAGTTAACACAAATTAACTCTCACTCTTTAATCTTGATTTTATCACCAAAGTGGTAAATACCAGTGGGAAACTCGGATTTTTTCACATTCAGGAAATGAGATGGGGTTCTACCCAAAGTCAAGCACCATAAAAGTAACGTAAAAGTAACGAGTAACGTAAAAAGTTACTTTTCACAGAGGGTAACTAAGTAAAGTAAGGGATTACTTTTTTAAGAAGTAACAAGTAACGAGCAAACACTACTTTTTAAAAGTAACTTCCCCAATACTGCTGGTTATTAGTTTGGCTAAGATAAGTCTGCAAAGATATTGTCACTGCCACTGGTTTGCCTGATATTAAAATAAGACAGAGCTAGCTAACGTGCGCGTGCCTACATGCATAATTAAGCTACAATTCTTAGAAATGTTTTAGCTTAATATTTGGACAACCACCGTCATTACAATAAATTAAATCTGTAGTCATTTAATACTCACAGGCCTACATTCAACAGGCCTATATTTTGTGCTAGAGTGACGCTATGTTATATGAAACATTAACCATGAAAATTAACCATGTCATGTTAGCTTGTCGGTAAGGGGGGTAAATAGTGCTCCAAATTCAGGCTAACGTTTAGCATGGAAAACAGGGCACAAGCAAGGGGTCCCTTGTTCTCTTACTTCAAGATACCTGAATAAAGATGTTTTCGTATGATAAGCGTTACCCCTTTACAGACACATCCACTTCACTCTTATCCCTTGCAGTTTTGTGCAAAACCCACGCGGT
>NW_026079045.1:12087-13093 GCF_006386435.1 Epinephelus moara | reverse complement strand
CTCAGAGTTTGTCTCCAACAGTTTTTGTATCAACTGTTTGTGCAACATGTGTTCAGTCTGCTGCTTCAGACACTTTAACAGAGACACATCATGTAACGTTCACTATATATACAACACAAATACATTATTGTTGTCACAATACCAAAATCTTTGTTTCGGTACCAATATGAATTTCCATACTTTACGGTACTTTTCCTAAGGAAAAGTCCTTTTGGATACAAACCTTTAGAACAATAAATAGTAGAGGTGTAACGGTACCAAAAAATCATGGTTCGGTAAGTACCTCGATACGGATGTCATGGTTTGGTTGCTCAAACGTTTCACCAAGTTTGTGTTGTCTCGTGTTGTCTCCCTTTNTGGATACAAACCTTTAGAACAATAAATAGTAGAGGTGTAACGGTACCAAAAAAATCATGGTTCGGTAAGTACCTCGATACGGACGTCACGGTTTGGTTGCTCAAACGTTTCACCAAGTTTGTGTTGTCTCGTGTTGTCTCCCTTTGCGAGGCAGACTTTCTCTTGTCTTTTTTCACGTGCACCAGCTGCGAATGTTGATACAGGTGTTGTCATACACACCACTTGCGCAATATGTGCTCCAATAGGAACAAGGAATGCGTTTGTGTGCATAAATGAATTAAATAAATGAATGAATTAAATCAATTTAAAAAGTACCGGTATTTACCAAATGCACTATAGTACCGTTTGGAATACTCCAGTACCGCGATACTACTTTAGTACCGGTATACCGTGCAACACTAAAATACATACATACAAAGAAAAAAGGCAAGGCAAGGCAAGGCAATTTTATTTATGTAGCACCATTCATACACAAGGCAATTCAAGGTGCATTACAAGAGAAAAACATTAAAATAAAACATTAAAGGAACAATAAAATTGTGTTTGAGATCATTAAAAACAAAAACTAAAAGCAAGACAAGAAATAGTTAAAAACAGTGCAGAAAATGCATTTAAAAAGCAAGAAGCAACAAAAGCAACAGCAGACAAA
>NW_026079045.1:10669-11833 GCF_006386435.1 Epinephelus moara | reverse complement strand
CATATAGATGTTGAACAGAAGAGGCCCAAGAATGGACCCTTGAGGAACTCCACATGTAATTTTTGTTCGCACAGATTCATAATTGCCAAGTGACACAAAGAAATCCCTATCTTGTAAATAGGATTAAAAACCAATTTATCACAGTGCCAGAAAGTCCCACAAACTTTTCTAGTCTGTCGAGCAGTATGTTATGGTCAACTGTGTCGAATGCAGCACTGAGATCCAGTAATACCAGAAATGAAATCTTTGATGCATCACTGCTCAGATGATTTCAGTCATTTAAAACTTTTACAAGTGCAGTCTCAGTGCTGTGATGTGCTCGAAATCCAGACTGAAAGCCATCAAAGGAATTGTTTTGCTCCAAGAAGGTGTTAAGTTGCTGAAAAACAACCTTTTCAATGATCTTTCCTAAAAATGGTAGGTTTGATATGGGCCTGTAGTTATTTATTACTGAGGCATCCAGATTAGGCTTTTTTAAGAGAGGTTTAATGACTGCAGTCTTCAGGGCCGTTGGAAAAAGGCCTGACTGAAGAGAACAGTTGACTATCTGTAGTATATCTGATGAATAAAGTGTGAACACGGCTCATATTATTCTGACATGAAACCGTCGTCTGATCGTCCTCACACTCACAGATGCTCTCATTTGTTTCTGTTGGATTCACTTTGAAAACTTTTGTCTCTGTGTAACCCCTGGTTAAAAACCCCAGAGTTAATACACGCACAGCAGTAGATAACTATTGTTGCTATCATAAAAGTTTGTCATTCTAAGGATGTAAATTCTATAACAGTTCATGTCACTTTAATACGTTGCTTTTCTATAGTTTGTTTGAAGGGTACACCCCTTAATACGAGGTGTGACAGACTAACATGCATGTGTTTTGTTAATCTGCTTTTGATTAAGCAGCGTTCATAAGTTCGGAGGTTCCGAGGTCCCGACCATTAACTGGTTATATTGACACATTGTGGCTGTTTGAGTACATTTACAGGTTTATTATGAGTCAGTGTTGAGGTGAGAGAGCAGAGAAACAGGAAACAGAGAGTTGATGAACATGATGAAGGTGAAACAGGATCAAATGTGATGTCAAGTGTTGAGTGTGATACCTTTTCATGTTGGTGATAACCTGCAGCCTCCTGATGAAGACAGACAGACAGACAGACAGACAG
>NW_026079045.1:4387-8616 GCF_006386435.1 Epinephelus moara | reverse complement strand
AAATGAAAAATATGCATTTTTGGACTGCCTGCCTGTACCATGGACTTTTACACTGAGTGAGCTGGACAGTCCTTGTTTTTTATCTGTATGTGACTATTTGCCCTGTCCTCCAAGAGCACCTGATGTTTTACAGCTAACTACATAGAGCCTTAACCCAGTGCAGCACTCCCTGTTTGTTTCCTCATTATCATATCCACAAATCTGAGTACAACAACTGGAGACGCTCATTTGGTAGATTTGAAAATGAAACCAAACAACACATCAAAAACATCTTCTCCTCAGAAAATTAGAAGGCTATTCACACCATGAATTTGTGCACCTTCTTTAATGTGTTTGTGTGAATCAATATTGTCTTCTGGCTCTGTAGCTGTGGATGATAGAGGCGTTTTGCTTTGTCTCCATGGTAACGAGTAAAGCAGCAGGAGGGTCAAAGTTCAAGGCGTCCTGTTATGAGACAGTAGTCTGTCCTGATTGTGTGCAGACTGCATGGAACAGGAGGTACTTTTTAAGGACAGCTGCAGGACCTACTAAAAGTAAAAAGGATGTGACTCAGAACGCACCCAAAGTTTCCTCTGAACAAAAAGGATCCAAAGTGTCCGTGCGTCATGACGTGGAGAGCTCTGTGTGTAAAGTGGATGAAAAGACTGAATGTGATTGGCCATGATCGTCTCAGCCTCTATGATATAACCTCTCTGATCCCAGCACGTGCCCAAGTGCTCCACAGGTGCGTGAAAGAGCAAATGAACCCCAAGTGTGTTTTGCGCTCTCAACCCCGACGCACTGAACAGGAAGTAACTGACTGCGACCTGTGTGCGCCGTCCCAGTGCGCTTGCGTGGACCTCTAACTTTTCTTTCAGAGTCTAAATAGTTGGTGACAAACTGTGAGGGTAAGAAGTGAAGAGTGTTAAAGTCCAGACTGAAGAGTTTGTGTTCTTCTTCAGAGGGTTTGGAGGGACGTGTCTGTCCGGTCCTCACTGATCCTCCTCTCATGGTGGAAACTGAACTCCACTTTAACAAGTTTCTACAGGAAGTGAACTAACAACGAGTCATTTAAGAGTCACACAGTGAAAAGTGTCAGAGCTTACAAACCTTTAGATGGAGACAAGAAGCTGCGACACGACGACGAGCACACAAAGTGAAACTAAAGTGCCAACAGGAAGGAAGGGGCGGTGACAAACAGCTGCTCTCACATCAGTCTCATTCTTCACATCCACCCAGTGCCGCCTCCACACTGCAGGTGGCGCCCTCGGCCCAAATATACAGCAGCTCCAATATGAATGGACAGCAGCAGAATCTTCATATAGTCAATGAGACATATTAATACACAGCTGTCCAAATGTCTCTTACAGTCCATCTGTCAGTGAGTTCAGACAGATTAAAGCCAGATGTTAGGTGTTAGTATTCTGACTGAGAGGCAAGCTGAGGATTGTTTTATTTATTTTGAGGCTGATGTTGGCCAAAAGTTCATCTCCTCACTACAAGATATGATCTCCTACACACAAGACATTATCCTGACTGAGGACATATTATCTTCTACATACCAGATCATGTCTTCTAACATGTGTTCACTATCTCCTAACCTTATGCACACCCACTTCAGCACTGAGATATTATTACTTCTACGTAGGAGATGTTGCTTTTAAAGTCACATGATGTTGAACTTGTGTTTGAGGAGAGACTCCTTCAGTGTGAACAGGAAGTGCACAGAGTTCTGTTAGAAAACAAGCAGAGCTCCATCTAAGAATCTGTTTCCATTCTTACTGTCTGCTGACTGTTGGTAAAGACTTCATTCAACATGTTGCATCAGTCATGTGAGGGTGAACACGTGGACATCAACACCACTACTGTAAATAGTGGGAGAAAAGGAAGCAGCCACTTCCATCATGTTCCTCTGTGATGTAGTGCAGTAAAAGTACAACATGTTCCTCTGAGATGTAGTGCAGTAAAAGTACAACGTGTTCCTCTGAGATATAGTGCAGTAAAAGTACCACATGTTCCTCTGAGATGTAGTGCAGTAAAAGTACAACATGTTCCTCTGAGATGTGGTGCAGTAAAAGTACCACATATTCCTCTGAGATGTAGTGCAGTAAAAGTACAACATGTTCATCTGACATGTAGTGCAGTAAAAGTACCACGTTCCTCTGAGATGTAGTGCAGTAAAAGTACAACATGTTCCTCTGACATGTAGTGCAGTAAAAGTACCACGTTCCTCTGAGATGTAGTGCAGTAAAAGTACCACATGTTCCTCTGAGATGTAGTGCAGTAAAAGTACCACATGTACCTCTGAGATGTAGTGCAGTAAAAGTACAACATGTTCCAAGATGCAGTATGTGGAATAAAGTATTTGAGGTAAAGAATGATAAAAGAAGGTGGCAGTACTATTTGGACATTTCAGTAATAGAGTCTGTATATCTAGAAATACCTATGAAAACTTTTCTTCCTCTTCTTGTCTTCTTCATTTTTATTGTTTATTATTAATGACATCATTATGATTATAATACTTAATATTATTGTTCTTGTTGTTATGCCTGTTGTTCTGAACAAATATTGTTCCAGTTTGATGATGGGTTCCATTTTTTAGAGGTATTAGAGGTACCCCAGCTTTTTGGCAGAGAGCAAAGCATGACCTCTTAGCTTATGTCTGTCAGCTTGGTGTCCCTTTGTAATTCTCTTCATTTTCTTCTGCAGCTGACAATTTAGACTGGGCAGACAGGTGTGAACTGTTGCACCGTTGTATTGTCACTGCAGCAAGGATGTTTGATTTTAGATGGTATTGTTTTTTGAGGGAAGTACTCATGTCTCCACAGGAAAGATCTTAAAAAATTATTTGTGCTGTCTGTAATTCCACAAGATCTTTAGATTGTCAGAGTTTTGACTGTAAGAATAAAGAGTCTGTATGATCCCTATATCCTGCCACATGAATGATCTGAAGTGCTTTCTTTTGCAAAATAAGTCATAGATGAATTGTACTGATGTAGTTGTTGCCCCAGTACAGTACAGAATGTGGAGTGACTTGTGATCTAGGACCTGTTTTGCTATATTTGATACTGCAGTACATTTTGATACTTTGGTTTGTACATGCTTCATATGTGATTTCCAGCAGATTTAGTCGTCTGTTGTCACCCCAAGGAATTTGATTTCAATGACAGTTTCAATATTAAACCCATCCAAATGAATCTTTATCTGTGTATTAGTTCTGCAGTTCCTAAAAAGTATCAGTCTTGTTTTGTTCAGGTTTAATGATCATTTATTTCTGTCAAACCATATTTTTAATTTACTCAGTTCTGAATTGATCACCTGCGTTAAAACTTGCAATTCACTGCTAGAACAAAAAATATTTGTATCATCAGCAAATAACACCAGTTTGAATACTTTTGATATGCTGCATAAATCATTGATATAAAGAACAAACAATTTAGGGCCCAACACTGACCCCTGGGGGACACCACAAGTAATGTCCAAACATGTTGAACACTGATCACCCAGCTTCACAAACTGCCTTCTGCTAGACAAATAACTCCTCACCCAGTCCAACACTTCACCCTGATGCCATGGCGTTCTAGTTTATTGAATAATATATCATGGTTTATTGTGTCAAAAGCCTTTTTATGTCTATGAATATTCCAACTGTATACAGTTTATGTTCCAGTGAATCTGTGATTTCCTCAGCTGAATCTATTAATGCCAGTGATGTTGCTGTTTGATCTGAATCCATATTGACTTTCAGTGAGTCATTTGTGTTTGTCTATGAATTTTTCCAGCCGGTTATTGAAAAGCTTTTCTAGGATTTTGGAGACTTGAGGTAGTAATGAAACAGGTCTGTAGTTTGTGAAGTGGTATTTGTTCCCAGATTTATACAGAGCTATGACTTTTGCTATTTTCATGTTGTCTGGAAATGTAGCGGTCTGAAATGATTAATTACAGATATACGTTAATGGTTTTGAAATTCCCTCAATGAGCCTTTTCACAACAGTNTTGCTATTTTCATGTTGTCTGGAAATGTAGCGGTCTGAAATGATTAATTACAGATATACGTTAATGGTTTTGAAATTCCCTCAATGAGCCTTTTCACAACAGTCATATTAATGTCATCACAGTCAGTAGATGTCTTATTTGGACATTTAGCAACAATATCTAAAATGTCTTTCTCATCCACTGCTGTGAGGAACATTGAACTCAGATTTCTATCAATGAAATGATCATTCTGCTCCTCAGATGTTCCTGGATCA
>NW_026079045.1:648-2079 GCF_006386435.1 Epinephelus moara | reverse complement strand
CAGTGTGTAGTTGCTGCCATGTTGAGGCAGAGGGTACTGTCTGTAGCTCTGGTTGAGGGTGAGAGGCTGTCAGCAGATAAACAGAGATCTGTGTGGGTACATGAGACCCTAAAAAAGAGGCTGGATCATGGGGAGTACCACCAGTTGGTCCAGGAGCTTCTCCTCCATCATGGACGTTTACAGGCAGATTTTAGGATGACTCGGGCAGTTTGACAACCTGCTGTCTATCATCAGGCCGTATAGCTCTGGGTATCCAGCACCCACTACCACCAGTTTCTCCTCCATTGTTTACCAACTGTAAACTTGTTGTTGTGACCACCACAGAAGCCCCGCCTCTCGAATCATCCCATTGGACAATGGGGAAAAAGATGACGAAAAAGATTCCTTATGTCAGTTTGTATCAATTGAAATAATAATAATAATGAAAATAATATTCTCTTTGAGGTATAGCAGAACACGTTGCCACATTCAGTGATCGTTCAGTGTTAGAAATTAAAGTTAAAAAGTTAGGACCCTTTCTGCAGGTGGATCCTCCCACTCAATTCATATAATTTGGAAATAATTTGATGAAGATCAGGGGGGAGCAATCCTTCACTGCGCAGATTGAAAAGTGCTCAATGAAACATTAAATAAGTGCTAAAATGTGACGTCCACACAAGTCACAGAGTCACAGTATAGTGTGTCAAAAAGACTCAAAATAATGTTAAAACAAGTTCATAATAAACCATGTTGAAACACCTGTTAAAAAGTCACACTACAGTGTGTCAGAACAACTCACAGTATGTTTAAAGCAAATAAAGGCAGAGCTGTGCATGTTTGGACGCTGGTTCCTGTTTGCAGACAAAAGAGAGGAAGAAGATATAAAATGCAAAAAGGGACTGAAGGTGTAAAAAAGGCCCAGAAATATGACGTCATAGCCACAGAGCATTGTGGGACTTTTTCTAGCAGGAAGACGCACAGGTATTTCTGGACTCCTAACTGCACTCTGTCTCATCAATGTGTGGACTTTATTTGTCTTCATGTGCGTCCATGATAAAGTAAGTGCAGAATGATTATTCCTCTGTCATAGTTTGGTTGAAGTGAAATGTGCCTTTCACTGCATTTTGCTATTTATGTACAATGTGTGCTGTGTTGCCGTTTTTAATGCTGATTGTAAAAGCAATTTCTCCCCAAATCTCCTTTGTATAATTGTAGGAATAAGTGATATGAGTGTCTGCATGTTTTTAGTTTCCCTGTTGTTGGTTTGCTCCTTTCGGGAGATTCATTGTTTCATTGATTCTGGGTTCATTTAGAGTGTGTTTTTGAAGGTGGCTGCGCTACAGGTGTGTGCCAAGTCATGGTGGATTCCGCCACTAGAGGGCGCTTTACCAATATAACAGGGTTAACAAGGGGAGTTTGATTGACTTGACAGTTGAATATTCATTGGTGCTG
>NW_026079045.1:0-380 GCF_006386435.1 Epinephelus moara | reverse complement strand
CTTTCAAACAATCAGATCCATGGGATTTATTAACAAATCTCAGACTGAGAGGCAGCAGGACCAGCAGTTCCTACACTAGAGGCCTCTCTCCTCTGCTGCTGTCAGTCAGTATGTTTCCATGCACAGTTCAGTGCAGCTACAGTTACAGCTCCACTAGGACGTTTAACTGGACTACTGTCCTTGTCCCAGTATACAAGCACAGGAGAGGAATCCATTTATTGACAGTAGTATGTCTGACTCCTCTACGATAGGTGGAGATATGTCCCCTTACAGCTTGTTAGTATTGGACCTTTTACGTCACAGACCAAACAGTCACCATTTCATGTTTTCCTCCCGTCCACGGATGTCTTCTTAATACGATTTCAGTCAGACTAACATGT
>NW_026079044.1:9990-11560 GCF_006386435.1 Epinephelus moara | reverse complement strand
GGACCACTTTATTCCGTTAGTTTCCCAACAGTAACTCCACAGCAACAACACTGTGTGGCAACACTTCCGCTCTCTGTTACGCCTTCAAAATAAGAGCTCAAGGCATATATTGTGATGACAGCTTATAACAGGAACTTAAAATCACTCTGGCAAGTCCATAAAAATAGGTTACACTGTCAACCTGAATGTACTCGTATTCACCCTAAGTCTGAACCGCTCAGTTTGACCACCCATCTCTTGAAGCTCTTCTCCTGAAAAAGCCCAGTCCACTTTGATTGGTCAGTTTTATCAGGTCTTGATGGCATTTTATTAAAATGTACTTTTTCAATCTCCTCCTGATGTGAAATTGTTCTTCGTTCATTTCGTGAACGCATCTTCACAGAAGTTTCAGGTGTATTTATTGATCCTTAGGTGTGATTTGAGTAAAAAAACATTTTAACCACACTCTCTTGACAATGACCCAGAGCTGACACAAGGCCACTTGACTGTGTGAGATCTTATATGCCTTTTTACTTGAGACACATCAAAGTTTCTTTTCCTGCAGGTTTTGGAGAGTTATGACTTCTATGGAGGTATTTTTGTCTTTTTTTGCAATCATATAAAACTGTTTTGAGAGCATATTTCTTGAACTGCAATCAAAAATCAAGTTTGTAGGTAAAAACGTATGGTCATTTTGCTTATAAATCAGTACTCTTTGCTTGCAAGATAAAAACTTTTGCTTGCAGATCAGTCTTCTTTGCTTGCGACAACCGCACAAGTTTTTGGAAGACTCCGGTGCTAGCGGTTGCTTGTAGATAGGATAGTCGTAGGCTGCGTCCGAAAGGCCAAGTAGTATGGATTGTAGTAGACCAAATTCGTACGTAGTATGTCCGAAACCATAGTAGGGAGGAGTAGTATGCTATCACCCCTACTAAACACGCCTACATTGTAGTATGATCAAAGAGCATGGATACCAAGAGGCGAAGCGCAATAGATCGCCCCATAGCAACAGCCTCGCCCATGGTTTCGTCCTACCGCCGCCATTTTGGACTGTCAGCAGACCGCAGCAGACCCGCTTGCATACAAAAACACACAGACAAACTGAAGTATATCGCTATTAATTATGCTTACAATGCTACTCACCTCGTGATAGCTTGGTCACAGCTGCTTTTTCATGTTCTTGTAAAGCAAAATATAGACTTTAAAAAAAAAAAAACAAAGAAAAACGGCCTAGATGGCATCTCTACATATTACATCCACTTATGAGAAGATTAAAATAATTACTCCTTCAAAATCACCCCATAAGTCTATATATATATATATATATATATATATATATATATAGACATATTTATATTTATATATATAAATATATGTGTTACCTTCCCTCCAAAACATGCATATTAAATTGATATTAAAACATTTCAAAACTTACACCTCAGGAGTTCTTACCTGTCAGGATCCTTCGGGAGCTTCGCCTCTTGGTATCCATACCAAAGAGTATGGACACCAAGAGGCGAAGCTCCGTTGAATTTTTGCCAACAGCCGCTAGGGGCTGCCGCCATTTTGGACTGTTGAGCTTGGACTGTTG
>NW_026079044.1:7421-8833 GCF_006386435.1 Epinephelus moara | reverse complement strand
TGTACTGTGTGAGGTGACAGGTGTTCAAAGTGACTCAGCCTACACACATGACAGAATGTGCTGGTGGAAAAGCTGTATCTAGATATTGATATTCAATGAACTAATCACTTGACACATGATGTTAGCATTGTGACACTTATGAGAAGTGATGATGGTTGTCATCACCATAACAGGTTGGATTATTTCAAAAACAATATAAAGGATCTTCAAAGTGCAAAGGTTAAGTTTTTGAGTGTGGCATGTCATGTCATTGCTTACCTGTGGCAGTGAATTAATTATTATGTGCAAAAGGAGGCATCTGCGAGCTCTGGCTCGCCTACGCCTCACATTTTGCATGTTGAGAAGCATGAGAGAGCTTGCAGACATGTTGCTGGTGGGTAGAGTGGCCAGCTTCATTTTTAGGCAATTTCAATAGTTACAGGTGCGGTCAGATTTTGGTGCAGTACCTCTGCTCTGCCAGCAGATGGAGTGCCTACGAAAGCACCCCATCTGCTGGCTTGGCAGAGGTACTGCACCAAAATCCACATGTGCAGTACCTCTGCTCTGCCAGCAGATGGAGTGTTTTCCCACCAATCTCTTAGTATGTCCGAATGGACCCAACTTGTTTAGTAGGTAGGAGTAGTATCTAGTGGTAGTACATAGTAGTAGTATGCAGTATGCCAGTGGGCCTTTCGGACGCAGCCGTAGTGTTTTATTACCTGTCTCCATTGTTTGACGTCAGAGCGATGGTAAATAGCTCTTTTCTAAAAGTATACTGACTACTAAAATCCCACATGATACAATGTATCTTAACTATATTTACAACGAAGCTTGATTCGGCACTCTGCACTTAGCCCGTATGTGAATGTTTACCGTTGCTATGGCAACAAGTGACAGCTGACGTTAGCGTTAGTTAGCTTAGCTCAATCGTCCGACAAACAATAACCCATAAAATTATAATTCAACGTATTTAAACAAAATCAACCACAGCTACCAACAGTTACAGTCCTTACACCCTTAGCTAATGTGTTGTCACAGGTTAGATTGTCAAAATTAAAGTAATAACAGCTTAAATCCCTGAGGAACTACGCTAGCATTAGCGCCGGCTGCATCCACTCACATGCAGTTACCTTCCGTTACAGTTCCCTCAAACAGTATCACAAAGCACAATACAAACTAGCCTATATAAACACCTTATCTATTAAGGGTACAGTACTGATAAAATCTGAAGGAGCTTCGGTGCAGAGGTGGGTAGTAACTAGTTATATTTACTCAGTTACATTTACTTGAGTAACTTTTTGAATAAATTGTACTTTTCAGAGTAGTTTTAATGCAAAATACGTTTTACGTTTACTTGAGTTATATTGTTTTAAAGCAACAATACTCTTACTTGAGTACAATATTTGGCTACTCTACCCACCTCTGAGTACATA
>NW_026079044.1:0-7400 GCF_006386435.1 Epinephelus moara | reverse complement strand
TAAAGATTTAATTTATTTTTGTTTTAGGTAAAGGGGTATCGTTTAAAATACATGAATTTGCAGATTATTATTTTTGATTGATTACGTTCATGTTTTTATTTTACAAATAAATCAGACGTTACTCAACAGTTACTCAGTACTTGAGTAGTTTTTTCACCAAATACTCTTTTACTCTTACTCAAGTAATTATTTGGATGACTACTTTTTACTTTTACTTGAGTAATATTGTTCTAAAGTATCAGTACTCTTACTTGAGTACAATATTTGGCTACTCTACTCACCTCTGCTTAGGTGACATTTACCCACCTGAAAGAATAAATGAAAACAAAGTGATTTTGCTGGTCTTCAGCAGCTTTACTCTGAGGAAGCAGAACTGAAGTACGCAGTACAAACCAACCATTTATATAGGCTACCCAGATTTGCTCTCGTGCCTTTACTCAAATCAGTTATGCTTTAAATTTAATGAGGGGTATCTGTATGGTATCTGTAAAGATACAAAATCGATATCATAAGCATAAAATAATGTCACAATTGAGTGGGCATCGCCACCTACTGCTTTGGCATGTGTATTACATCACTTGGTAGCAGGCTCGAGCTACAAAGTGTATGTAAAAAAGAAGTTGCTGAGAGGAAAGTAGTTGGAAGGGAGTGATTTGAGGAATACCCTTGGGAGAAAACCTGGAGGAGTTAAAAAAATTATTCAGGGAGGAACAGTTAAAGAAATTAAGCGCCTGCAGGCAGTCAGAGACGGTGAGAAAGTTGACAGCATATCAGTGATGCTAGAATTTAAAGATCAATTTCTGCCGGATAAGATCATGATAGGATATATGAGTTTTAATGTAAGAGCGTATGTTCAGCCTTCTATCAGGTGTTACAAGTGCCAAAGATATGGTCACGTCGCTACAGTGTGTAGGGGAAAGCAGAGGTGTGGGAGATGTGGAGGGGAGCATCTGTATGGGGAATGTGGGAACAACAACCCAGTTAAATGTTGTAACTGTGGGGGAAATCATACAGCGGCTTATGGAGGGTGTATAGTGAGGAAGCAGGCTGTTGAAATTCAGCAAGTCAGGGCAGAACAGAGAGTGACATACGCAGAAGCAGTAAAGATTGTGAGCAAAGAAAAAAGGGTGGAAGAGATGCAGGAAGCAAAGAAGTCAAGTGCGTTAAACCAGCAGACAGGACTGTCAACAGAAAAACTAGTACTTTTCCTTGCATATGTCATAAACTGCTCATATCAAGCAAAAACTAAAACAGAAAAAATCAAAACTAGAACTGCAAGCAGTTATGAACGGGGGCCAAGCCCCCGTGCCTCACGGAGCCCATGGAAGTCGGCCCTGAAGCACAACGGGCTAAGGGCGAGCGCAGGGACGCAGGCCGACGTCCGAGCCGCGGTATTTGCTGTAATGGGAAATTCGCCGGAAGTGTGAAATGCTGAATGTGTGGCAATTTGGATTTTTTGTAATAAATCACGCCCACATTGACCAGTCATGACCACCTTCAATAAATGGCCTCAGGAATGGCCCTACATCATACTGACCGAATTTCGTAGAAATGGGTGTAGCCGTTTAAGAGATATAAACTTCCCATATTTGTAGCGCCTCCTAGTGGCCAACATTCGCCAAATTCGGCTCATACCTTCACAGTGTCATGCCAACTAAGGATCTGAGATTTGTCGTTGATAGCATTAAGTTTGACTGAGATATGCAACAGTTTACATTTTTATAGCTAGCTACACAAATTTGTCGATTAATAATTTGCGGAATTTTTGACGGAACAAAATTCTTTTGATAACTTTAGATCAGGTCCAGGTGAAGAGTGTACGTGCTAAGTTTCACGCTGATCGGACAAAATCCCAAGGAGCAGTTAAAAAAAGTAGGTTTTCCAGTTTTTGCGATTTGCGGGAAAACAATTATAGGCGGAAGTGGGTGTGGCCAATTGCAAAGTGATTCCGCTCTATTCGGGGAATCTGGGGATATAACGTTTTTGAATGTACGACATACGGTGTGGGAGTTATAGGCCAAAACGCATTGGCCTTGGTTATAGCGCCCCCTGCAGGCGGACATATGTAGTTTTTTGCGTCTGAGGTACGTGCAGGGGTCTGGACCAACCCTCCAAATTGCACTACCCTCCCTTGCACGGTTTAGCCTGCAGCACCATTTTTATCCCTCCCTTGCACGGTTTAGCCTGCAGCACCATTTTTATCAACGGAAGAATAAAAATAGAGAAAAACTATAAAAATCTTTACAAATATTCTTGATGATTGGAGAGGGAAAATAGTCTGGTGTGGAGACTTTAATGCACATAGCACAGTGTGGGGGGACCAGGATGACTCAAATGGGGAAGTAATAGAGGAAATACTAGATGACAAAGGGTTGGTATGTTTAGATACTGGTGTAGGCACAAGGGTGTATTTGGCAAGGGGCACAGAGTCATCAATAGATCTCACATTGGTCTCACAACCTTTGGCAGGGAAAAGTAATTGGGAAGTATTAAGGAGGAGCACAGTGGGTAGTGATCACTATCCAATATATTTAAGTATAGGAATGGAAAGTGTCATTGATCAGAGCAAGGGAGAGGGGAGATGGAAATTTGAGGGAGCAAACTGGGATAAGTTCAGAATAGTGAGTGAGGGTAAAATGAGAATGATAAATGTAAATCAGTCGGTTAATGAACTGAACAATGACATTTGTAAAAGTATAGCTGAAGCAGCAAAGGAGTCTATTCCAATAAGCAGTGAATAAAAAGAAAAGATTACTACCATAGTGGACAAATGAATGTACTGAGGCAATAAAAGCTCGAAACAAGTCCTTTAAGGTAAAAAAGTTCTTAGTTTTCAGAATTTAATAAATTATAAGAAACAACAGGCAACAGTGAGGAGAGTAATAAGAAGAACAAAAAGAGAGTACTGGAGAAAGTACTGTGAGTCACTTGGTAGGAGTACACCATTGGAAAGAATGTGGGGTATGATCAAAATGTCAGGTAATAGGAAAGAATACGGATATCCAGTAATGAAAAATGACAGGAACTTTATAATAGAGGACAAGGAAAAAGCGGAGCTATTAGCACAAACCTTTGCTAAGGTACACAGCACAGAAAATTTGAGTAATAAAGAGAAAGAAGGCAGGGAAAAAACAGTATTAGAAAATATTAAAGCAATACAAGGTGAAGAAGAATACGGAAATATAATTAATATGGAGTTTTCAGTGACAGAACTGAATAATGCATTAAAAAAAAGTTGGAAAAATAACTCCGGGAAAAGATAAAATAAGCTATTGTATGTTAGATAATCTTAGTGATCAAAGTAAAGAGGTGTTATTGAAATTGTATAATAAGATATGGGAAGAGGGGAACTTATCTAATCACTGGAAAGAATCTATAATTGTTCCTATTTGTAAGCCAGGTAAGGACTCGAGTTTGCCAGTGAGCTACAGGCCAATAGCTCTAACATCTCATGTGGCAAAACTATGGAAAAATTGATTAATGAAAGGTCGAATTATTATTTAGAAACAAGGGGAGAATTAAAATACTATCAAAGTGGATTTAGGAAAGGAAGGAGCATGGTAGATCCTGCTTTATGCTTAGAGCATGAGATAAGGAGAGCCCATGTAAATAAAAGTATAGTGGCTGTGTTTTTCGATGTGGATAAAGCGTATGATATGATGTGGAAGGGGTGGGTGCTTATTAAATTATATCATATGGGAATAAGAGGGAAAATATTTAGATGGATCAGGAAGATATCAGTAAGGGTGGGTAAAAACTTGAGTGAAAACTACACAGTTGAGAATGGAACCCCTCAAGGTAGTATTATTAGTCCGATTTTATTTTCAATCATGATAAAGGACATATTTAGTAACGTATGCAGTTCTATTGGTGTTTCCTTATTTGCAGATGATGGAGCTATGTGGTAAAGGGGGCGAAATATTGCATTTATTGTGGGGAAATTGCAGGAGGCTATTGGAAAGGCAGAAGCTTGGGCACTGAAGTGGGGCTTTAGATTTTCAGTTAACAAAACAAAAGTGGTTGTTGTTACCAAAAAGAGAATACAAAATCAAATCAGTCTTAAAAATAATAATTAAATGAGCAAGATTTAGAAATAGTGGATTGTTTTAAGTATTTAGGGATTTGGTTTGACAGAAGGATTACTTGGAAAATACATATTGAAAAAGTAGTAGGAAAGTGTAAAAAGATATTGAATATTGTTAGGTGTTTGAAAGGAAGAGATTGGGGAGCACATAGAGCATCACTGAAAACAGTATATATTGGTTTAATCAGGTCAGTATTAGATTATGGATGTATATGAATCTGCATCAAAAACAATGTGGATAGCATATAGTATCAAGCACTAAGAGTGTGTTGTGGTGCAAAGAAAACCCCTCCAGTGTCAGCCTTGCAAGTAGAGATGGGTGAAATACCTCTAGAAATTAGAAGAGAGCAAATATCACTGATATATTGGGCACATTTAAAGGGACATTGAGAAAACCATCCAGCTCAGAATATTTTAAAACCATGTCAAGAGAAAGAAAGAAGAAAGGTACAAAGTTTTGGATGGACAATTGAAAACCGGGTTAAAGAAAGTAGGATAGCTGATAAAAATATGCGTAAAACAGTTCCACTTTCTATTGTCCCACCTTGGACACTGGAAGAGGCAATTATTGATTTGAGATTATTAAAGAAAGAAAAAGGAAAAAGTGTGAGTGTGATTGAAGTGAACAAATAGAAAATACAGTCAGTTTATTAACATATATACAGATGCATCCAAATCAGGGTAGGAATAGTATTTGTAGTTCCAGATTTAAATATTGTATCGAATAAAAGAATCAATGATGACTTAGCAATATACACAGGCGAGCTAATGGCCATTCATATGGCATTGAACTGGGTACAAGAAGTCAGACCAGACAAAGTGCTTACAGCATCTGATTCCAGTAGTGCATTGGTCAGTATTAAACATATTCAGTAAGATACAAGACAAGATATAATATTCGAGATAGCACATATATTACAGGGAATAAAGAGAGCAGGAGTAGAGATCAAGTTAATTTGGGTTCCAGCACATATAGGATTTGAGGGGAATGAACTGGGGGATACGTATGCCAAGAGTGCAACAAGAAAAGAACAAATATCAATGGTTGTAACATACAGTAAAGCCGAGATTGAAAGTATAGTAAAGTCAGAGATGAAGAAGAAATGGCAGAAGCAATGGGACAGAGAGAGTAGAGGTAGACAGTTTTAGGAATGTTGGAGAAATGACAGAAAGTCATAGGAGCAGCAAGGAAGAAGACGTCATATCACGCATGAGATTTGGTCATACAGGGTTAAATAGCACATTATTCATAATACAGAAAGGAAATTGTGAACATTGTGGGTCAGGAGAAACTGTAGAACATATCCTCTTCCAGTGTCCAAACTACCAAACACAGAGAAACACCATCAAAGCAGCATTCCAGAGAAATGAGATACCGTTTAATGTAGCAGATCTATTGAGGAGAAACTCAGGAGATGTTGTGTTTGGGGCGATTTTCAGGTTTTTGGAAGCAACAGGGCTCGTAAATAGAATTTAATACGTAGATAGTCTGTTCCACACTCCAGTCCAGAAGGTGGCGGTAATGCACCTAAAAGTTGTTTGCTAACCGCCATGAAACGAAAGAAGAAGAAGAAGAAGGAGGAGAAGAAGAAGAACAAGAACGAGTTAAACCCACCTCGAGCCACATTTACTGTAGCCTACATTAGACAACAATGTGTTCAGTTGAGTCTTTGAGAGAGTTTGTCAACGAGCGACTAACTGCTGCTGCTGAAGAAATATTGGGAGTTTTTCGAAGAAGCATCGTCGAGTACGAGGAAGAGATCGATCGTCAGCGCAGACTGTTGGATATCGTTTTGAAGCCTGAAATAAAGTTACACAGGACAGGTGGGTGAAAGCTAATTGAAGCAATTTACTGGCATGTGTGTTTATTTGCTGTAGCATGACATTAGTATGCTGTTGGTGGTGTTGTGTGTCCCTCCAGAGCTCCCACAGCAACATGTGTGTAAGGAGGAGGAGGTTGTCCCTGAGCAGCAGCTCTGTATTGAGGAGAGGAAGTCCAGTGTGGACCAAGAGGAGCCAGAGCCTCCACAGATTAAAGAGGAAGAGGAGGAAGTGTGCAGCAGTCAGGAGGGAGAGCAGCTTGTAGTGAAGCAGGAGACTGATGGCTTTATGTTGACTCCTGCTGATGAGGAAAGTGAGCAGAGTGAAGATCAGACTCTGGACTTCATTCATGATGACACTCAAAGTGCAGCAGAGAAAGAGTCTGTTGTCATTATACCAGTTATAAGCTCTGTGATATCAGAAGCAACCAGTGAGCACCAGCTGCTCTGTCACAACTCTCATGTAGCTGAGAGCCAAGATGAGGAAGAATACCAGCATGGAGACTCAGGACCAACTAGAAACACAGAGCTTCAAGCAGAGAAAAGACATCATGAAAGTGAAATGAACAGTAACAGTCCACACACCTCTGCTGTGATAAACTTAAATACAGGTAAAAAGCCTTTAAAATGTGACATATGTGGGAAAGTTTTTGAGTGCAAGTCAAAATTGCAGAGACACTTGAACAGCCACACAGGTGAGAAGCCGATTACTTGCAAAACATGTGGGACAAGAGTCAATGACATATCAGCATTGAGCGCTCATATAAGAACCCACACAGGTGAGAAGCCGTTCCTTTGCAAGACCTGCGGGAAAAGATTCAGTGAGAAGTCAGTATTGAAAAGGCATTGTAGAATCCACACAGGTGAGAAGACACATACTTGTGACGTATGTGGGAGAGCTTTCAAACATAATGGTCACTTGTTAGTCCACATGAGGACTCACACAGGTGAGAAGCCGTATATTTGTAAAGTATGTGGGAGAGCTTTTGGACGTAATGGTCACTTGTTAGTCCACATGAGGACTCACACAGGTGAGAAGCCATATACATGCAAAACATGTGGGAGAGGTTTTACAGAGAAACGTTGCCTGATTCTCCACATGAGAACCCACACAGGTGAGAAGCCGTACCTTTGCAAGACCTGCGGGAAAAGATTCAGTGACGCATCAGTATTGAAAAGGCATTGTAGAATCCACACAGGTGAGAAGCCGTATATTTGTAAAGTATGTGGGAGAGCTTTCGGACATAATGCTCACTTGTTAGTCCACACGAGGATTCATTCAGGTGAGAAGCCGTATACTTGTAACGTATGTGGGAGAGCTTTCGGACGTAATAATATCTTGTTAGTTCACATGAGGACTCACACAGGTGAGAAGCCGTATACTTGCAAAACATGTGGGAGATACTTCAGATCTATCAGTAACTTGACAGTCCACATGAGAACGCACACAGGTGTAAAGGTCCATGACTTGAGCACAGAGGTTCCAGTTGAAGTCA
>NW_026079043.1:0-1073 GCF_006386435.1 Epinephelus moara | reverse complement strand
TGACATTATATTGCACAATGTTCAGTGTCTTAAATATTTCCACAGTAAGCATTCATTTTCACAGAACTATATTCTTAATTTTTACACTTTGCAAAGTCGTCCCGCGGGCCGGACTGGACCGTCTGGCTGGCCGGATTTGGCCTGCAGGCTGCATGTTTTCTCTAATAGCCCTGGAACAACACTACTTTACACAGCTTCTTTCTCAGGTTGCCACTCTGCAATTGTAGAGTGTGGATTTTTGCCACATGGTGTTGCCTCAACTTATGAAAGCTGCTCACGACTAAAGATATGAGGCTATAGTGATGGTTGTCGATACCATCCTGGGTTTCAACAATGTGGTCACCAAGATCAAACACATCTTCAAAACCTATGTCTGCTCTGACAACACGGTTGACCAGGGACACAGTGCACTGATGTGCTGCAGATGATATGTTTAAGGCACGTCGGATGCAGTGCTCTGCTGCACGGATCACCTTGACTGCACCTTTGCTTCAAATCATCAGGCCTCCTTTGTTTTTCAAAGTTAGCAGGTGGTAGCCCTCACAAAATGATGCTGGTACAGCTTCACAAACCAGACTGTTACGACATACATCACATGAAAGCTGCTTCATGACCTGTCTGACAACAAAACCTGCAATATAAACCAGAGCATTCTCGGTTAGGCACCCAAAGCCAGTTGGCAGGTAGGTGTGGTCCAACAACACACTAACACCACACTCAAATGGAGAGGATGCAGTGTCAGCCTCTGCAGCTGGCACTACAGATGACATGTCCACAGCTGACAGAGACACTGTGTCATCCTGTGCTCTGACGTTGCCTGTGTTTCCTGGAGAAATGCCGCAGTGCACCATGAGACACCTGAAGACACTCTGGAAGTGGACCACACTTGGATTGTTGTTCCATCCACCTGGAATTTATACAAGAGATAACATAGTCACGTGTTTTTTTAACCAAACAAAACAAAACCCTCTGTCCTTATAGGATTGTGCTCTTAAACATCAGCTCTTAAACATCAGCTCTTACCTGAGGCCCTGATGGCGTTAAAGAGGAGCTCCAAATGATCCTGGCTGAAG
>NW_026079042.1:0-1874 GCF_006386435.1 Epinephelus moara | reverse complement strand
GCCTCATAGTCTTTATCATCCCAAACCTCCCACTTGTCCTTATCAAGGTTCATACCTGCTCAGATTCTTTGGCAGCTTCTGAAACATCTTGTCAATGGACCTCTGAAGCTGTAAACAGAATTTAATAAAATAAGAAAAACAAATTCTTTGGATGTTCAGAGTTAGCAAAGATCTTTATCATCATCACCATCCGGTGATGATGATAAAGATGATGATGATGATGATGATGATGATATAAAAAAAAAATACAAACATTATAGATTACCTTTTTCAGGTCCACCTTTATCAAGTTTATCCCAGGTAACTTTAACCTACAGCAGAAGAGGATTTTCATCAATTCCACAGGAGACAACAAACTGCACAGGTTTACTGACTTCACATAAATTCAGACTCAAAATTATCTGACTCAAGTCAAATCACTAGAAGTATTAATGAATCAAAAAATATATTTTCAAGAATATAAATGAAATAGAAAAAAACAAAGACATAAACAAAATGAAAAACCTTAATAGACAAAAAAAAGAATAAAGGTAGGACCAAATAATAAATTATTTAATTATATTCATATATATATATTTATATACAGTGGTGTGAAAAAGTGTTTGCCCCCTTCCTGATTTCTTANAAAACATGCAAAAAAGTAAGAAATCAGGAAGGGGGCAAACACTTTTTCACACCACTGTATATATATATGTATATACACTCAGCTTGTTGGTTTTTAGCTAGTTCTAGTTCTTTGTGTATATACACTCAGCTTGTTGGTTTTTAGCTAGTTCTAGTTCTTTGTTCTTTTTTCATATATACATAGACGCCGCGTTGACTGCTGCTGCCGATTGGAGCGAAATGCCTACTCGGTGGCCATCTTGGTACAGTGCCGCTCGCACCTACAGCGCATTATGTCTATAGAGGAATGACGCGTTTGCACTATTAAAGTGATCATAAATTGTTCAATTGTCAACATATATTCACGCGGGTTGTTGGTTACAAACGTCAGACATGGAGGACAGACAGACAGGCAGATACAGACATAAACTTATCTTTATTTAAATTGCTTGTAGGGTATATATTGCATTTGATTATTATCATTATCATTGTATTATTATTATTATTATTATTATTATCATCATCACTATCATTATAATTATATTGCTATTATCATTATCGTTTTAGTATTATTATCGTTATTATCACTATTATTATAACTATATTGCTATTATCATTATCAATTTATTATTGTTATTATTATTATTATCATCACACTCATTATAATTAATATTGCTATTATCATTACAATTAGGGACCTCGGCCAAAGGACGAAGTGCTTTGGCCGCTGCTACCCGTACGAATGTCGTAGAGAAACAAAACCAAAACTGGCTTGTTCGTCTCATCAAGACCTACAAATCATGCACTGATACCTCTGACCTAAATCCAACAGGAAGTGAGCTGTTTGCCCTATCAAAGTAAGATGTCATTTTTCAAAAATTCTCTTACTAAAAACATATTTCCTCCTACACCATTTATCATATCGACTTCAAACATGCACACATGACAGACCAAGCCCTGCTAAACAATTCCTCTGAACAACTTTGTCATTACTCAAACGGTTTGGATTTTATGCCCTGTTAAAGGTGACATGTCACAAAACCTCTTGACAATTTTTGCACCATTTAGACACACTAAAATGGCTGTTGCACCCTGTAAGAATGATATAGAAAGATCAAACCAAAACTGGCTTCTTTGTCTCCTCAAGACCTACAAATCACTCATTTACACTACTGACCTAAATCCAGCAGGAAATGAGCTAGTGCGCTGAAATTAACTAGTGTCTGCCTGCTGTTAAATCACGAAAGTATACACATCTTTGAGGAAATGTT
>NW_026079041.1:0-1243 GCF_006386435.1 Epinephelus moara | reverse complement strand
TAAATAAATGTTTATTTCTCTTTAAAAGGGTGTATTTGCATCAATATGCCTTTATTATCATTATGTAAGTTTAAAAAATGGTCTAAAAACAGCAAAATTACAACAATACTAAAAATGGTCTTAAAAGCACAATATTACACAATATTATTACCCATCCTTGATCAAAACACAAATGAAGTGAAGCTTGTAGAAATGAAATAAAGTTTGCAGCCACACTGGCACGGATATGCGGAATGCTGCAAGTGTGTGTTCCACCAATCAGCATTCTTCAGCACACCGCCCTGCCCCTCAAGAATTCCAGGGAATCTGAAAAGTCCTACCCCCCCTACTAGGTATTTTTTTCAGGGAAAGTTTGGGGTTGTGGGAAAGATTTTTTTCCCCTGGTAATTTCGGTGGAAAAGTGTCGAGGTTTTTCAAAATCCTGGGTAAATGATAACAGTTACTGCCATGGAAAAGGGGCTATTGATGACTGCAGTTCACTTAACAGCCACTGGTGTCAACAAGGATTTTCTGAAAGTTACATACAGAACCTTTAATCAACATTGAGGTTAATAACAAGCATCAGTTTGGACTCTGTATCTGCAGATTTACAACATTACTCAAATGAGGATTGGGTCCAAAAAATTTGATCAGGACACAATTTTCACCACAGAGGGAATTGTGGAAACGAGGGAAATTATGAGACAGTAATGTCTTTCCTGCACTGCCTTACCGTTTGGCACACACTGTAGAACAGAACCTCTTGGACCTTTTGAAGACGTAGGCGAAATCGACCCTACCACACAGCTCACAGGTCAGCATTGGCTCCTGCTGGGCTTTTAACTCTGACGGAACACACAGTCAAGACACGGTCAGCTGGACACAGACAAACACCAGGAAAAAATGTTAAAAATGTTAATTCTCTGACTGCTGACTTTGTGTGTCAGCTCTGTCTCCGGCTGGAATATGAGAGCTGTTTCAATCACGTGTGTTAACAACAGACACGTTTACTGTGGAGATGCTCTGCTCATTAATAGGAAAGTAGAAAAAAAATATCAATTTGAATTGTATTTCTAATTGTCTTTATTTTGGAATATATTATTTTAGTTTCACATGTATGAAATGATCACTTTAAACATGCTGCATATCTGAGTTATTTGAACAGTGTGCGGTTATCATAGGATTTGGTCAGGTAATGTGCGGGTGGCTGGGCAGGTGTGTTATTTATTTTTTTTAATTTAATTTTAATTTTATATACTTTATT
>NW_026079040.1:0-1021 GCF_006386435.1 Epinephelus moara | reverse complement strand
CCCTTTCACGCTTGTCTGTCCTATCGATTAAAGGCCAAAATGCCCCAAAAAATATCTTTAAAAAAAATGAGTAGATGTGGGGAACGGATGCCCTCTGTCTGGGCAGTAATATTATAAGGGCCTCCCAAAGCTCTTTTGGCAGTAGAGCAGGAAAGTTAGGAAACATAGTGCCTGACCTGAAAATAACAGAAAAGATGGGATGGAGGTAAAGAGAATTTGGAAGCCAGTGGGGATGGGTTCCGAAACCCAGTACTAAATTTGCCCTGGGGCTAAAATATCAAAGACCGTAATATTGATAAGCTCTAGCGGTATCGGTTCTTTTATCAGTATTTTGGTTGAATTAATTATCATCCTGCAGCCTCTCATCTGCGCTCTGTGCCAGGGCCGACCACCTTCACATACACACACATTCACACATACACACACACACACACGATATGACAAACACAACCGGTGAACAGCCGATTGGCTGCGTTGGAAACAAAGTGAAGATTACTCAAAAATTACTGGAGTTGACGGCAGCTACACTCATTACTGTAAGTGAAATTAAACCTTAGCGAGTAAGAGGCCAATAATTTATCAATACATGTGTTCAGCGAGCATGAACATGTAAACATGTAGACAGTGATATCAATATGCTCCGTCCACAGTTTCTCACCCACCGTCACTAACGTCTTACATGCTGATTTAGACAGCATGCTAGTTTGGCTGATAACAAATTGTTACTAATAAGCTAAAATGACAGCTGTCTGTATATAGGCTAACTTAGTTTGACACTTATCGTAAAATTGGGCAGATACTTTTAAACTTAGCTGCTGGCTGAGACAAACAGCCCCTCCTCTCTCTACCTGCGCTAATGTTACCTGCACACAGTGAATCACATCAGCAGAGAGGGAGCAGGACAGAGGACAGAGGAATGGAGGACAGGTGGACAGGAGGACAGAGGACTGGAGGACTGACTGATATATACTAAACTTCACTCAGTAGTAGGGCTGCTCGATTAATCAAATTTTAATCTAGA
>NW_026079039.1:0-1624 GCF_006386435.1 Epinephelus moara | reverse complement strand
ACACGTGGTTACGTTTAGCCCACACACACGTGGTTACGTTTAGCCGACTCACACACACATGGTTACGTTTAGCCGACACACACACACGTTGTTACGTTTAGCCAACACACACACGTTGTTACGTTTAGCCAACACACACACGTGGTTACGTTGGTTTCTGACGCTACAGGTCACTGCCCAAGCGCTAGATTTTGATGACTTCGGAGTGAGACCGGGCTCGACATTTGGCTCGTTGGAGATGAGCCAGGCCTGCGCAGATTCGATCACCGGCGATCGGCGCACAATGCATGCCGGTTAATTTTGTGTCCGACTTCGTCCCAACTTGCTCTGACGTCATGCAAACGTGTACAGCAATAATCTCGTGCCAGCGAGGCGGGTGCAGTTTTTAGAGCCAGGCGCTGCAGCTGCTCTCCACCAACTGTAAGACCCAGAGCATGATGGGAAAGGCCTGGCCCTCACTTGATCTAACAGCTGATTGGTTCAGATGTTGACTCAACAAGATGAGGTTTTAGTTCAACTTGTCATGTTGAATTTCAGATATTTAGATGTGATTTGATTTGAAGGGTTATTCTGTGACCAGCAAACATTGAGGCGACAGGTCAAACTGAACCATGAACATAAACTACAGATCACCTGTGAGACATTTTAATAAATCAATCTATAAAACAACTGGAGACTGAAAACAAACTGATATATGGGTCTGTTAATATTATTAATAAATCAACATCATATCAGACAGGATGTGAGTGTTTCAGACTGAAGACTGCTGGAAACTGTCAAATCCTACAGCAGCTTTTTGTCTCCGCCCCCTGCTGCAGCCGCCTGCTCTCGTCCACTCTCCAGGAGAGGTTCAGTTCATCTCCAGTGAGCCTATTCCTGCCTTGAACATGCGCAGTGAAGAGGCTGCTGACTTTTGTTTCCTAGGTGTGGTCGCAGGTGGCTGTGCTGAATACCCAGATCATTACACAGGGGACAGGAAACAAAGCCTCTGACAGATATATTTGTGACCCTGTGATGTGTGAGTGTAACGCAGCGACACACCTCTCTGCCTGATCTGATCCCGTCTCAGTGGCTGGAGGCCGTTTCCTCTGTGTCCTCTCCCCTGCCTGTCACGTCCTCGTCCGACTGTTCAGGACAAACACTGTCAGCACAATATTCACTTTGCTGCATTTCAAGTTTTCATGAAGAGAAACTCACATGAGCCTCTTGTTGGAGCCATCTCACTGCCGGTTCAGCTTCTTCTTCTTCTTCCTCAGGTTGTCTCAGTGCTGCTGACGACTGGATGTCCTCTCTGTTCAGGTCTCACCTGTGTCTGCTCTGCTCTGACTGCTCTACGCCCCTCTATCACCTGGGTGTGGCTGAACATTAAACAGAAGGTGAGAGTACACCTGTCCTGACGTGTCTGAGGCCTGCAGGTGTGACTCACACTCAGTTTCTGTTCTTATGAAATGAAAGTAAACGTCGAGTTTCTATGAAACAGAAGAACAAAGAGAGGTAAAAGTTTGTTGGCTGAATCTCACGTATGAGTCTGACACTGTTCTTTTTTATTAGAGAATGTTATTTAGACTTCTCAATATATAATAAACACAATATATAATAAACACAATATATAATAAACACAATA
>NW_026079038.1:0-1102 GCF_006386435.1 Epinephelus moara | reverse complement strand
GATTTGGGTTACGTGTAGCTAGACTAAATCGGAGATAAATATAGCCAATACGTTTAAATCATGACTATTGCTTGCTGGGAACCCATCACACCTCTTTATTTTTAATTATCTCCACCCTTTTAGTCCATTGGTGCCAGCTGTACTGATTCACATGTTAGGTGTCTTGCAAAGCAGTGTTTTGCTTTGGGAATGAAACATTTGCTGCATTGAAGCTAGAGGCCTGTCAGAGTTAAGATGTGGTGGTGAAGACAGGAGAGACGAGATTATAGGAGAGAGAAAAACTGAGAGTGACAGGAATTTGTGAGGAGGATTAAAACCTCAGTCACTTTATAAAATTATTTCAAAGTGTATTAATATGACAACATTACATAAGCCTGCATTTTGTGTTTTGAGCTGGATTTAGAGTAAGTAACATTTGTGCCAAGTGTGACAGATATTTTCATATTCAACCTGCCTGACAAAAAAATGATTACATTTGGCTCACAAAGGATTTGACATCAGTGTTTTTTTTGTACTGTTGTGTAAATCCTATCAGAGTTGGCTGTACGCCCGGTGTGTGTTTTGACCGGGTGCAGTGTGTTCAGGCTCTTGGGCTGACACAGAGATGGTGCGATCATCTCTCAGTGCCGCCTGTTAGTGGTGACAGCCAATAACACTTCTGTGACCTCCCAACACACAACAGCACCATGGGATAATTAGCTGGATGGAGTCGCAGTGATATACACACATGCAGGCGCAATGTGAAAACCTCATGATGTCAATTTTTAATGTTGATGATAATTAAAGCCTTTCAGTAAATGTTGGGTATGTCAAAACTGCACAGTGGCCACTGTCAAAACAAATATGCTTTAATCCTGAAAAGTAAAATCTTAGCTGCAGCTTCTGATCATTGTCTATTTTGACCTTTGTGTCACTATGATTGAGAAGTCCTCAAAGTGCTCAGAAACATTGTTTCCATGACAACTCATACTGCTAATGAAGCTCATGTGACATTGTTGAAAGCATGAGGTGACACTACATTGTCAACTGCTCCAACTCTAAGGTCAAGATGGAACACTGAAGCCAGACTGCATTCATGTATTTTGTAATTACTTTCTGACTC
>NW_026079037.1:0-1203 GCF_006386435.1 Epinephelus moara | reverse complement strand
TGATGTTCACCATTGAAGATAACGGCAGTGAGTTGCTGTTACTTTGTAAAACTGAATAACTCACCTGACCATTCTGATCGACGTCAGCATCAATTGCTGAAACAGTTTTTAAAACTGCTCCTACTGGACTGTTTTCTTTCACATAGACGTTGATTATGTTTTCTTTGAATAAAGGTTTGTTATCATTCACATCTGAGACGTGGACATTAATGACGCTCGTGCTGGAGAGAGGTGGGCTGCCCTCATCAGTAGCAGTGATGCTGATGTCGTATTGAGCTGAGCTCTCTCTGTCCAGAGGACCGTCCACCACCAACGAGTAGTAATTCTTATAACTTAACTCCAGTTTAAAAGGAACATTGTTGGAGACTTTACAGTTCAGCATCGCATTTTTACTTCCGTCTTTATCAAGCACTGAAACTAGTGCAATGGCGGTGCCGATGGACGCATCCTCTTTTACGCTATTTAACAGTGATGTGACTGAAATTTCAGGAGTATTGTCATTGACGTCTAAAACTTCAATCAGTAGTTTGGCATGTGAGGTCATAGGGAAAACAGCTCCATCACTGGCTTGTACGCGAATCTCAAAAGCATTATTTTCTTCAAAGTCGATATTCTTTTTATTTGTTACAGTTCCAGTTTTTTCATCTATAGCAAACAGATCCGTTTCGGTCACACGGTCTATTCTACTGAAGGAGTAAAATATCTGTCCATTTGGGCCTGTATCTAAATCCGTAGCATTTAGCGTTACTATTGATGTTCCGATCTTGGCGTTCTCATACACACTGGCTTTATACAATGTTTGACTGAATACAGGAGCGTTATCATTAATGTCTAACACATTGATCATAATCACCATAGTGCCAGATTTAGCAGGAGTTCCTCCATCAATAGCAGTCAGTGTGAGTCGGATCACAGACTGTTTTTCTCGGTCTAAAACTTTCTGAAGCTGTAATTCTACAGTTACACTCTCTCCTTTATGTGTGACGAGAGAGAAGTGTTCATTTTGACTCAGCTTGTAGCTATTTACAGTATTTTTTCCGACGTCTGCATCGTGAGCTCGTTGCAAAGGGAATCTTGCCCCTGCTGCTGTATTCTCCGTTATATTAATTATCTGTGACGTGCTGAGAAATGATGGGGAATTATCATTTACATCCAAGATTATAATTTCGATCCGGTACAGTTTTAAAGGGTTATTAATCACTG
>NW_026079036.1:0-12586 GCF_006386435.1 Epinephelus moara | reverse complement strand
GAGGTATCTAAAAAAATGTCCTTTAGGAAGCAAAGATTTATTTACCAATTGTTGTAAAGAAGCAAAAATAGAATCAACATACAGGTCTCTAAGAGTTTTTATGCCCAGCCTAGCCCATATAGAAAAGGTGCTGTCCAATAACGATGGGGAAAAAATAGGATTTGCTGCAAGTGGAGCCCCAGTAGAAAGCGTTTGCAGGCCAAAATGACATCTAAACTGAGTCCATATTTTAATACTGGAGGCCACTATCACATTCTTAGTATGACCAGAAGTAGAAAAAGACAAGGGTGAATACAGTAACGCTTTCAATGACACTGGCTGAACTGAATTTGCTTCCAAGATCAACCATGATGGAGGGACCTGCTGAACTGAATTTGCTTCCAAGATCAACCATGATGGAGGGACCTCAATATCTCCATAATTAACCCAGTAGTTCAGATTTCTAATGTTTGTTGCCCAATAATAATAAAGGAAGTTTGGTAACACCATTCCACCCAGAGCTTTGGGCCTCTGTAAAACTTGACAACGCAACCTAGGAGTTTTCTTGTTCCAAATAAAATCTAGAATAATACTGTCTACTTTATGGAAAAAGAAAAGAGGAAGGAAGATCGGAATGCATTGGAATAAATATAAAAAGCGCGGAAAGATGTTCATTTTAATTGCATTGATTCTGGCAGCTATAGAAAGATTTAGTAGGGACCATCGCTCAAAATCTTGTTTAATTTTTGTAAGCAGAGAGAGGAAATTTTTCTTATAGAGATTAACCAATGTTTTGGCAACATATACTCCAAGATAAACAAAGCCAGAGTTCACTACCTTAAATGGTAAATTTTGAAGTTGAGGTGAATTTTCATTTATCTCTCCATTAACAGTACACATTTCACTTTTGCTAAGATTAAGTTTATATCCAGAGAATCTACTAAATTTGTCTAGGACTGAAAGGGCTGCAGGAATAGAACGTGACAGATTAGACAAAAGCAACAGGAGATCATCCGCATACAGCGCCACCTTCAGCTCTACACCGTTTCTGGTTATACCACATATATCAGGATGAGACTGCAGAGCAACTGACAGAGGCTCCATCACAATAGCAAATAAAAGCGGACTTAATGGGCAACCCTGCCTTGTAGAACGATGTAAGCGAAAATATTCCGAATTTGTGCCATTTGTCCTGACCATGGCCTGAGGAGAGGCATATAATAATCTAACCCATGAAACAAATTTTTCCCCAAAACCAAATTTCCCCAAAATAAAAAAAAGATAATCCCACTCTACCCTGTCAAATGCCTTCTCGGCGTCCAGAGCTATCAGAGCTTCTGGGAGAGCATTTGGAGGAGGATTATAAACCACATTAAACACCCTTCTAAGATTAAAAAAGGAGTGTCTATTACGAATAAACCCAGTTTGATCCAGAGATATAATTGAAGGCAGGACAACTTCTAAGCGTCTAGCTAGCAACTTGGACAATAATTTGAAGTCGACATTCAACAGACTAATGGGTCGATACGAACCGCATGAAAGTGGGTCTTTACCTTTCTTTAGAAGCAGAGAAATGCAAGCCTGGTTTAGGGTGTGGGGAAGTGTACCTGACTTATAAGACTCAGTGAACATCTCTAATAGGTGTGGGGCCAGCTGTTTCCAAAATGTTTTATAAAACTCGGCTGGAAAGCCATCAGGGCCTGGACTTTTACCACATTGTAACGATTTAACTGCCGCCTCAAGTTCAACTGCTGTGATAGGACGTTCCAGTTCCTCAGCTGCAACCCGATCCAGAATGGGAGTATTAAACCTATCAAAGAAGGAGATCATATCCGCAGAGGTATTAGGACAATCAGATGAATATAGCAATTTATAGAATTCCATAAAGGTTTTATTGATTTGCAAAGGGTCAGATGTTACGCCCGAGCAAGTCTCAATTTGAGGAATTAACTGAGATGCAGAAATTTGACGAGACAGTGGTCATTTCCAGGTGGTTGGTACAAGTCTTACCTTCTGGGCGTCCTCGTGCCTCTCAAAGCTGACAAACCCGAAGCCTCGAGACTTTCCGGTGTCATCTGTCATGACACGGATGCTCATGGCGTTTACTGGACAACAGAGAGATTATCTTTAGAGACTACATTTTACCCCATAATGTTTAACTAAAAAGGATTAAACACTGAATATGTATGTCTCTCTGACATAGGCCTACTTACTGCTACTCCACCTCCACTTGCGGCCGGCGGCAGCACTCCCGCAGTCTCCGCTGTGTCTCCTCAACCTGCGGCTGGCGTCACCTCTCCTGCAACCACCGCTGTGTCTTCTTCACCAACGGCCGGCATCTCCTCTCCTCCTGCCGCTGCTCCACCTCCTCCACCTGCGCCTAGTGCCGGTCGGACGGCTCGTCGCTCCACCACGGGGAACAGCCGCCACAAACGCTTGGTTCTCTCACGGTCGCTAACGTCACGTCAGTTCGGGGCAGAATGCTGATGGTAAACGTTAACAACCGTTGGCTTGTCAGTTGAAGGGTTTTTAAGTAAAAATTATAAGATGAGCAAGTTAAAATGGCACAATGTCGACTTGTACTGTTATTAAAACTGTCATTCAAATTTGACACGACGATAAAAGCAAATAAACGTTACTTAGCTTCGCTTCTGGACCAGTAACACGTCGACTGGGGGAAAAAAATTTGTCGTTCGTCTTTAACGTTAGGCAGCCCTTTCTTATACGTTACCGTCCAGTCCTCGAGTGTCTACTCCAGCTTCACCATTGTTACAAAAAGAAAAAAACGATTTTTGTGTTATTTTTTTATGTTTTGAATTTTTTTCCTCTCCTCTCCCCCTGCCACTGCTCCACCTCCTCCACCTGAGCCCAGTGCTGGTCGGACGGCTAGTCTCTCCACCACGGTGAACAGGGGCGTGGCCCAATTGTTGAAAAACGCCCGCTAAAGTGCCCTCCTGGGAGCCAAAACATGCTCTAAAGTGCCCTCCTGGGAGCCAAAACGTGTGCTAAAGTGCCCTCTTGGCAGCCAAAGTGCCCTCTTGGCAGCCAACATGTCCTCCTGGGAGCCAAAACGTGTGCTAAAGTGCCCTCTTGGCAGCCAAAGTGCCCTCTTGGCAGCCAAAGTGCTCTCCTGGGAGCCAAAACGCACGCTAAAGTGCCCTCTTGGCAGCCAAAGTGCCCTCCTGGGAGCCAAAACACATGCTAAAGTGCACTCTTGGGAGCCAAAACACGCGCTAAAGTGCTCTCCTGGGAGCCAAAACGTGCGCTAAAGTGCCCTCTTGGCAGCCAAAATGCCCTCCTGGGAGCCAAAACGCGCACTAAAGTGCCCTCTTGGCAGCCAAAAAACATGATAAACTGCCCTCTTGGGTGGTAAAAACATTACTGTTGCAATGACTTTTATGTTGGGCCCTTTTTTGATCTATATTGAGCCAGAACTATATCTCACAGAACCAGTTTGGATTATCTGGAGCTAATATGGTGTTAAAATGCACTAGAATACAGGAAATGGCATCTACTTAATTGAAAATTTTCTGGGGGAGGACCCCCAGACCCCCCCACAGATTTATTTCCTTCATACATCCATGTCTCTGTGTGTTCTTCACAGTCCAACATTGAATCTACACAGTTCTCGTGGATGCTGATCCTAACTACAAACTAACTTGAGTAGTCTGTCTAGTTAGTCTGTTTTAAGGCTATATAATGTGCCATTTGTATAACATATAAACATGTCTAGTGTGCCCTCGAAAACACGCGGAACTTAGTGCCCTCTTCAGTGGCGAGAACGCGCTGTATGTGCCCTTTTTTTTCTTTTCACCCCTGCCCTTCAAAAAGTCTGTGCACGCCAATGTGCAGGAGGCTGTCATCAGACGGTCGGGAGGGCTCCCCCTGGCCGGGCCACCACCTTCCAGCCCTGAACCGCCGTCCTCCACGGAGGCAGTGGAAGCTGAGCGTCCGGCAACCCGTCCAACTGGTCCACACACACCACCTCCTCGCCCCCTTTTCCCCCCTACCACTTTAATCATCGGTGACAGCATAACCAGGGATATCTGCTTCATCAATGCCATCACTCACTGTTTCCCTGGTGCCACAGTCCACTTCATACACAATAAACTTCTGGACATATTGCCCTCACTCCCCACTTCTGTCACAAAAATAGTTGCCCATGCTGGTTGCAACAACATGTCCCAGTCCGAGCACACCATAGCTGATTTTCATCTCCTTTTTAATGTTTTAAAGGATTGTGGAAAGTCTGTTTTTATCAGTGGCCCTCTTCCCCCGTTTGGCCGCCGATCTGAACGTTTTAGCCGTATGCTCTACCTCCACACCCGGCTCCAGTCCACCTGCAATTCCCACAACATGGATTTTATAGACAATTTTAACCTGTTCTGGGACCGTGCCGAACTTTTTAGCAGAGATGGGATTCATCCAAGCCCGCAAGGAAACCAAATGCTCCGATCAAACATTCAATATGCAGTCCAATCATCCACACGTGCATGACAGTTTTCTGATTACACCCACACACCCACTCTACCCCCGTCTTCCTCTCCTGCCTCTCAGACCACCATCTCCTGCGCCAGCTCCACCTGTCGCCCACCCCAGGTACTGCCACTCTCACCGGTCCATCTCCCCACTCAAACTGTTTATTCAGATAAAATTACTGGCATACCCTCTTTCATCTCCACTGTCATTTCCCACCACAAACCAACAGCACATTCATCATCACGCCCTTCTGGCACTAATCATGACAACTTAATTCAAGTACACCGTCAGTCTCTTCCACCCCTTGTTTTTAACAGTGACCCTGTGAATTTTGGCCTTTTAAATATCAGATCCCTAAATAATGAATCGTTTTTATGTCATGATTTTATTACTCGTAATAAATTGGACTTTTTTATTATAACTTAATCCTGGCTATCCCAAAAAGACTGCAGCCCTCAATTTTTTTCCTCTGTCTTTATGTTTTTGTACTAGCCTACCCTTAATACAGTAAGCTTTATCATTTGTTCGACCAAACTGTTTTTACCACCTCCTCCTGCTGCAAAGTTTATGCAGCACTCAGGTCTGTGTCATCCTTGCATGCCTTGCATACCACAGCAGAGATGGCTCCACGTCTGAAGCTCTCTTTTTTTTCCACTTTTAGAGGATGGGTTTGAGGGATGTAAACAACCTAAGCTGTTTCCACAGGGGGAGTCCGGCCCAGCGGTGAACAGACTGCGGACAGAGAGAATACATTCCCACATCTGGTTTTGATCAACGCTTTATAGTCAAAATCTGACTTTTAAAACTCCAGTGCAGAGCTTTCCCTCGAGATGAAAAGAGTCTCACAGGATTGTCATCCAGATTTTATGAAACAGCTCATGTTGTTTATGTCGCCTGCTCACATATTGTTCCCCGTATTTCTATTTCCCCCCATGTTGAATTGTTTATGACTGACTGGGGTGGAATGGGAACAAGAATTAATGAATTTACAACAGCTGTAAATGTGGATCGGTCGCAATAACACCCTGCTGGATGTAAACCAGAGGCAGAGGGATACATTCACATGAATGAGTGTTATAAGAACAGCTAGAGAATGCCTGTTCATTACATTAAAACTAATAAGTCTTAAATGTCAAAAGGAAAGGTTTTGTAGCCTATTTACTCTCAAACAGGAAACTGAACTCTTACTCTTAATTCAATAATTACCTGTTTGGGCAGACATAAATGCTCATAATTAATGTTTAAATATATCCACCTGAAACCTGGGGAAAAATAAAAGTTGGAATATATTTCCTTTCTTTCTTTCTTCTTTCTTTTTTACATAAGTAATCGGGATGTAAGATACATATAAAGATTTTTTTCTTTTTTATTTGCTTCTTATTGTTTCTTATTTATTTCAGTTTTATAGCATGTCCCTTATAGTGGGTCTTTTCCACAAAACATACATTTAATTACAGTAACATACAGCACATTTACATAATAAAATGTATTTTTTAAAATTAATTTTAATTACATTTATTTTATTTTATTAATTTTAATTTTATTTAATTCAATTTAATTTATTTTCTTTTAACTGGTTGTACATAATGTGCGTGGTTATGCATGTGTGTGCGTACACTAAAAATAATCTCCTTTAGCTCTTCCTTGAATCTGTATTAAATAGCAAAAACTTCAAAACTCAAGTTTACATGTTACTTCTTTTTTTTTAAAGTTATTTTTACACCTTTTTGTGCCTTTATTAGATGGGATAGGCTGAGCATGAGGGTGGGAGATGGAGGGGACGACATGCAGCAGAGGGCAGCAGGTCAGAATCGAGCCCATGGCCGCTGCAGGATGGACATGACCTTTGTACATGGGGTACCCACTCTGCTTGGTGAGCTACTGGGCAGCCCCATATATGGTACCTCTAATCCAAAATGGGCGATGGGAGAGCTTTAAACATCCTGCTGTACCGCCTGGCTCTGGGTTTTTGTTTTGTTTTCTAAACTACGGAATATGGTTAAAAATGACAAGAAGCAAGTCCCACCGTCCTCCACGAAGGACATGAGTTAAAATGTGTATTTTTAAAAGATTAAAATAAACATACACTTTTAAAATCTTAATATAATCTAGTTAAGACTCCACGGACATCCACTGAAAGAACAGAAATGATGTATCTTAAACATCTGATCACTTATCTCCCTCTGCCATACAATGTGTTTTGGCCTTTGTCTGCTTTTTTGAAAAGACAGATGTGTTGTGTTGGTCACACCCTCATGTGTGTTACATCAAGAGTCCAGGATGTGCTTTACACAGTACATCAGGACTCAAACAGGCTGCATGCTTGGTGTTTGGAATAAAGGCCTCGGTGTCGTGTCCCAGACAGAGGGCAGATATGATTTACCAGGTCTCAGGAAGTACGTAACAGACATGTTAGCAGCTCTGTGAGTTGAGCTCAATGCTAACATGCTGATGTTCAGCCGTATTAGTTTAACATCCTAACACTTGCTAATTAACACAAAGTGGAAAGGACAGCTGAGGCTGATGGGATGTCATTATGTTATTTCAGGTATTAACTGGACTGATATGTCATGGGATGATTAGTTTGATTGTAATTCATCCTGAGGGGGGCATGGATGTTGTTCCAGATTTCATGGCAAGCTATCCAACAGTTGTGTGGACATCACTAAAGACCATAAATATCAACCTGCTGGTGGCAGTTTTCAGATAAACTCCAGCACACCATCTAACTTGCAAAAAAAGATTTGTTGGACTGTCAGCAGAGGGACTGATGGACTTTGGTTTCTTTTGCCCAACTGGCAGACTGAGCTGGAATTCCCTCATTGGCGCAGTGATCCAATAATGTTTATTTTTTTCTTTATCTTGTCAAATCAGACTCACCCTACGACAACGCTGCATCACTGTGAGGGAGTATAAGAAGAGTGAGTCCTACAGGAAGTCACCATCCAGCCCAAATTCTCCTGCAGCACAGGTGAGTCGAACTCTTCGTCTCTGTTTCTTACAGGCTTAAACTGCATTTGATGCAGCAGCACAATTTCATGAATTCTTCTTGAATGTAACACTGCCAGATTTAATGAGGGAGTTGATGTTGAATAATGGCAAAGGGAGAATTGAATATGAACAAAACACAAACCAATGTGTAGGATTTTCTCTTGAAAATGGTGGTGTTTCTGAATCATATATATATTTTAAGTTTTAAGTCATACTTTAATGTAAAGTTATGGCCTAATCTCTATCAATCTATTGTTTTTATTGTTATGGGGCAACAAAAAGCTCAAAAGAAGCCACAGGTGTAGATTTCATGGGCGACGCAGGGGGGACGTCCCCCTCAATATTGCATACATGTACATTTGTCCCCACAGGGAAAACATAAAAGTAGCAGAGGACTTTTATTTTGACAAAATTAAAGACATTCACATCATAAATTGATACATAAAAGGCACAAATTGCTGGAAATTAAATGTTTGATACTCAGAATTTTCTGGTGGAGGACCCTCATACTTCCCGTTTCACATATGTGCCCCCCCAGTGTAGTAACAAAACCTGCGCCCTTGACCGCAGCAGCACATGTTTTTATATTTGTATACACTCAGATTAAAATGTGAGGCCTGAGAAGGATATTAAATCGTCTACGATTGGGGTGTGGGATCTCAGCAGTGCCCATGAGCATGAACTGCCACCTCTCCAGCTACTAGTCCATACTCCCTGTCTGGGCCATACCGGGGACATGAACCTACAACCTCAAGCCAAGTCCCCTCAGACTGAGCTACTGCCACCCTCAGTCATGTTAGTTTGAGAATCCTGTTCAGTTTTCTGCTTCTGAGTCAAAGCAGAGGTTCATTTTTTGAAGGTTCACTTACTGGTGCTGTTGACACGGTGTCTCTGATAAGCCAGACAAACTTTCAAAGGTAATGTGTGGGAGTTTGGACAACAGTGTTGTAAGATATTCATTGATTACCTGATGATGAAAAAGGTGGGCTGGGATTCCTAGAAAATGTGAGAACTTTTATCAGTGAGTCATCTGAGTAAGCAACAGGAGGCTTTCTCACATTCAGCTTTGTGAAACATCCTAATGGCTTAAAATCATTTTGAATTAAAAAAGAAAAAAATGTCAAAGTTAAAGGGAAATTTCANTTTTCCACAAAGACTGCCTCATATCGTTAGGATAAATGTCAGAGAACATATAGAAAACGACATGTAAATATGTTGTCTTACCTTACCGGTGTGCTGCCATGTTTTTAAATATAACATGCTAACTATTATCTTCATGTCACTAGTCACTTGAAACAAATTTAGGACGATAGGAGACAGGTTGAAATAAACCGAAATTTCCCTTTAAAGTTGAGCATGACGACAAAAAAGGATGGTGCTTTCAGTCAGCGTGGGTATGATTATATTGAACATGTTAACATCAGGTTATATCTAATATTGGTTTGTCTTTGTAGGTCTTCTCCCCTCAGCAGCCATGAAATTCTCCCTCATTGTAGCTGCTGCCATGCTCGCTCTGGCACAAGGTATGACCTTCACACTATTGTTTTTTAATTACAGTAGTAAATAAAACATACTTCGTCATTTACTTTTGTCTTTGTAAACCCACCCGATAGCTGCTCCCAGCCCTGACGGGATACAGTTTCACCTGAAGCAGATCGGAGACAAGGTGGTGGAGGCACTGACTGAGATTACCCAGAACAACAACCTGACGGACCAGGCTTAGTGAGTACAGTAACACCTTGACCTCCACAGATACAAATACTAATATTGCAGTATTTAGCAGTGAGTTGTTTTTTTTCACACTTAAGAAGTACATGTGAAGTAAAAGCAAATGATCAAAGGATACACTGTTTTGTAATTTGGGGCTATTCATAAAAGCACAAAGCCCCTCAGACACTTTGACTATCACTATCTTTACGAGCCCAGGACACATGATGCCAACTGATTTTTATATATGGTGGTTCATCATGTTGTACCCCACAGCACCTTGGGGCAGGGTAGCAAAACCCAGCTGGAACCCGTGGTCGCTAAGATCGAGGAGCACGTGAGGACTGTTGCCACTCACATCGAGGAGCAGATCCAGCCCCTGGCTGCCAACCTGCAGACTGAGATCGAGTCTCACATGGATAACTTCCAGAGGCAGATGGAGGCCATCATCCAGCAGCTGACAGGCCTGACCAGGGCCACTGACGACTAAACTAACGGTCTTTCCAAAAGATGCAACAGCCTAACATGTTTAGGTATATTGTTGATATTGTCCTCTCTGTCCCAAAGCACAACTAAAAGTTTGAAACACAACTTCACTGTGTGTATTTCTTTTGTGTGAGTGTACGAGCCTATGAACTTCCACAGCAAAATCAGATTCCTGACATTCAGTTATGGTTTTTACTTTTGATGTGCCACCAAGATTTTCAGGGGCCCCATCTAACCACCGCTGTATAAACTGGGGGCACCATCGATGATCGTTGTATTTTGGACCACTTTACCATTGGAGTTCTGAATTATTTTTAAATGGCAGACACCAAAAACAGACACAAACTAATTATTTTATAAGTTTTATTCAAGCAAGCCAAGGTGAAGGGAAATTTCACAACAACAGGCTTCTGCAGCCAAAACATTCAAACATTTAAAAGGGATAAAATGGCAAAAAGGAATGCTCAAACTTTATGTTGTCACAGAACTCTAAAACCCCTCAAACGGGTCATTTTGTATTTTAACTTTTTCTCTTTTTTTGTGTGTTTTTTTCTTTTTAACTCAGCAAATCAGGCCTGCTGTTTCTGTTCATTATAGGCCTGGCTGGAGACTTGTTACCATCGGTATTTTTTTAATATATCATTTCGCTTCTTTTTACTTTGTTTTGTGTATTTTCAATTTTTTCACTGTTAAATTCTTTTGTCCATCGGTGAAGCTAGTCTCGAGGTTCCCCACTCTGTGAAAACAACATGAAAGTACAATCAGTGATACTGATTACTATTGTATATGTTTATGGTGGGGACAGTTCACAACCAACAGTTATACACACAGCTAGTAGGATGTTTAAGTGTGTGGCAGCTGTCCTCTGCTCTGGAGAACTAGTAATACCTTATGTTTAGACACTCGGGACACCAGCTGAATTTGTCACAGTCTTCTGAGCAGCCTCCTTTGCCTGGTGGGCCTGGAGCACAGCCACCGCCTCATCCACCTGCAAAGATTAAGTCGCTGAATGTTAGCAACACCACAACATCATGGTGGGATCTCAAAAGTGCTCTGCTTCCACAAGATCCACCTTTCTGTAGTTTGAAAATGACTGCTGACTAGTGAAGATGCACACTTGCACTAAAACACATCCTTTGGTGGAACATTTATATCAGGAACAGAGAGTGCTCTCTGCTTCTCTCTGCCATTTTAATATTAAGTCCCGGTGAACTCAGAGAAACAACCACAGGGATGTTGTTAATATTAATGGACTTAAGTACTTACCTTTGAGCGGAGAGACTCTGGGGACTCCAGCATGTGGAGCAGCTCTGAGTTGTCAATTTCCAGCAACATGCCAGTGATCTTCCCTGCCAGGCTCGGGTGCATGGCCTGGATCAGTGGAAACAGACGCTCACCTGGAGGAGTGACAGATACAGAGGATTTAATACAGAAAGGAATTATCACTCGTTGAGGGCCAGTTACTGAGACAACACCATGTCAATACATGTGTTACATACAATTTACAGCTCACATAGTATAGTGAGGGGATGTTTTTCTTAGTCGGGGACAGAGTTAGCACATTCTGACTGTATGAAGGCGGAACAAATGCTAATATGGTAAGTGGTAATGGAGAGCTTGTTGCTGACACTTACCCAGCATCTGCTTCTGTTCCTGTGGTGGAGCAGCAGCCAGCATGGAGGCCGTCAGAGGCTCCTGTCCCTGAACATGAACAGCAGGCTGAGGAGTGGGACACAGGGAATTAAAAGTCAATCAGTTTCGTATTTTTCTGTCATGTGGTGGGCAGAAAAGGTCAGTAGGTCTGGTCTAACAAAAAAAATGTGCATCCCTACCTGCTGCATGGGGACTTGTGGCTGGGTGGGCATGTGCTGCTGGGGATTGCGGACTCCTGCGGCATATTTGTACTGAGGGACTCCACGCACAGGGGCGCTGGCTGCAGCGGCTGCGGTGGCTGGTCGGGGGCCCATGGTCTGAGCTGCTGCAAGAGGAGCCAACAGGCAGACAAACATTAACACAAAGACACAAGTAGCAGCTGAACAGGTGAACTGTATTTGATGTGCAGTTAGACAGACTACTGATTGAGTTTAGGTGACTGACCGACGCGCTGGGCAGACATCATGCGGGGCACCTGGGAGGCCGGCCGCATGGCACCAAAGGTCTGAGGGCGTGGTGCTGAGGGACGCATAGCACCTGGCATGTTCTGGAAGTCTGTAAACACACAAAAACACAGGGGCCTCATGTACAAGTAGAGATGTCTGTTTTTGTTTCACTGTGTCTTGACATGCTTTTAAAATGACAACAATGATGGAAGGACAGTTTAAAAGGGACGAGATACTCACGCTGTGGTCGGACACCTTGAGTGGCCCAGCGTGGGCTCGGGCGGAGCTGGGCCATCTGCCCAGCAGCTGGGTAGTAAGCAGCACGGTTCTGGGCCTGAGGTATGGCTGCCATGAAGTACCCAGAGGGTGGGGCTGGTTGGTAGGGATTGATGACTGGATTTGGCACTGCACGCACACTGGCCATGCGCTGCATGTACTGGTTGGTGAGGTGGGCTTGACGCTCCTCTTTCCGCTGGGCCAGGGCCACATACAATGGCTTGGTGGCAACAATGCGTCCGTTCATTTCCGTCACTGCTTTGGTGGCCTCCTCTGGGGAAGAGAAGCAGACAAAGCCGAAACCTTTGCTGCGCCCGCCCTCCATCATGACCTGAGAGCAAGAAAGTTCAATGAAACTAATGAATGAATCTGGACCTCGACAAATGAAAGTAGTTTCTCAGCCGTCCATTAATTACAGGAGATAAGTAAACTGCTGAGGTCCTACCTTAGCACTGGTTATGGTACCAAATGGTGCAAACTCCTTTCGCAGGCGTTCATCGTCAATTCCGTCATCAAGGTTCTTCACGTATAAGTTGACACCCTGGAAATACAACAAAAGTAGTTTTTGA
>NW_026079035.1:0-1126 GCF_006386435.1 Epinephelus moara | reverse complement strand
AATTTTCAAAGTAAAATAACAACAGCACGCACTGTGGAACGTGAGGAGAAAATACCGTGTTTATAATTTAAAAAAACACAACAGTGCATAACCGAACACATTTTTCAATACGCTAATCACTTCATTACAATTTTAATTTTGTGTCACCGAGCCTACAGACATAACTACATAACGCCCTGGACACACCGGACGCGTTAGTGACGTGTTAGTGCCGTCCGGTGTGTCCAGGGCGAAGCCTAATGGCACGGGTGTGTGGATGTCTGTTCATCTTTTCGTTCATGTCCTTATTAATGCACAATTTATAACTCGCTTGTTGGATTTATTAAAAACGAATGAATGAAAACTAAATGTCTTTGAATATCTTTATTATCATTTAAAAACGAAAATTAAAATGACCGGTAAAAATAGATTATGACCGGATTTTTATGACCCTGTCGGTCAAAATGAAATGAAAATCAAAAGTCTAGCGCAACGTCTGGTGGGACCTAATTGAAAGTTGTTATGTTAAGGCTGAAATTGATATTGGTTGATCAGAAGTAGCTATATTCATTATTTATTACAAAACTATTCACATACAACAATCTCAGAATTGAGCTTCAGATCATTTTTGCTGTAAATAGTGACGGCCAAATGAAGCCTCATGAAGCGTTTTCTTTATTTTCTGAGCCCACTCGATGGCACTCATGGTTTAAAGAGAGAGGCTCAAAGAATGGCAATTCAGTGTGCTTTCAACCTTTTGTTGAACAAAAAGTGCCATCTAGTGGGCTCAGAAAATAAAGAAAATGCTTCATGAGGCTTCATTTGGCCATCACTAGCTGTAAATTCCACATCAGCAGCAGTGGTGATGAAAGTACTCCAATCCTTTACTTAAGTAAAAGTACTAAGATCACACTGTAACAAACACTATTTTTACAAGTAAAAGCAATAAAATATTACCTAGGTAAAAATATATAAGTAAATATTCCTCATGTTTAAAACTTATTTTTCCTCGAATACGACAAATAATTAATGGACTGTGAGAACAAGATTTTGAAGCTTAAAGGGATAGTGCACCCAAAAATGAAAGCACGCACACATGAGCGCGGTGCACAGAGAGGCAGTCAGAGCTACAGGCTACAATGAGGCT
>NW_026079034.1:1285-1488 GCF_006386435.1 Epinephelus moara | reverse complement strand
CACCAGTTATGTTGATGTGCATTCATAATTTAAGGCTTATTACAGTCATATTTACATATTATAACTGAGTTATTTTAAATTCTGACTCTCTTTAACGTCCGCCACCGACGCTCCCCGCTGGGCTCCCATAGTTCAGAGTGGGCTCAACCGCCCCCCCCCCCCCCCCCCCCCCCCCCCCCCCCCCCCCCCCCGCCCACGCACCC
>NW_026079034.1:815-1218 GCF_006386435.1 Epinephelus moara | reverse complement strand
TGGGCTCCACCGCCTCCCCCCCCCCCCCCCCACCCCCCCGCGCGCGCTTGATACACAAACATCATGACAGCGAGCGGAGTTCGGGTTTTTGGCGTCAGACGCAGAATAAACAGCACCCCGCTGCAAAGTGTGTTTGAAGGCTGTTGCTACCCGAGTGGGAAAGATGTTGCTCCCTACGAAAATATCCCTTTTCAAGTGCTTGAATTTGTTATTTACGTGACATCGCCTGAACGCAACACAGGCTCCTCTCCATAGACTGTGTGTTCGGTCCCGTGCTGCAGGTTCCGGCCAGGCTCGGTTATAATTGTCTCGGACTCGTGAAAATGCGTCCCGAGCCGCGCTCTAGTGTGCTCACTTGTGTGTGTGTGTGTGTGTGTGTGTGTGTGTGTGTGTGTGTGTGTGT
>NW_026079034.1:0-806 GCF_006386435.1 Epinephelus moara | reverse complement strand
GTTCACTTGTGCGTGCTTGTGTGTGTGTGTGTGTGTGTGTGTGTGTGTGTGTGTGTGTGTGTGTGTGTCTGTGTGTGTGCGCATCGGGGCCGAACTCCGTCGTGTGCGACACAGAGCAGAGGAGGATTGTAAACGTGCACCATGCAGAGACAGAACTGACATGCCGTTGTGTAAACACGATAAATAACATAAGGCTCTTTAGATAGTTTAATAAAAGGACAGGGTATAGACCTGTTCTATAGGAAAGGTGACCTTAAATGACTTCCGTTGTGATCTGGAGCTATATAGAAAATATATATATATGTTATATATATGTATATATGCATGAATAAAACTAACTTGATCTTCTAAAGGGGGGCAATATAATGGTAGGGGAAACACCTATGATGAGAAAGGGGCCCGATGGAAAGCAATCACGGATGCAGTCGCGAGGTATCTTGCCCATATTTACCGTGGAAAAGCCGGGGTTTATTCACATGCTGAAAGTTCTGGAGCCCAGGTACGTGCTACCAGGCCGCACATATTTTTCTGAAAATTGATTTTAAGTAGAGGGGGAAAATCGATTTAAATCGTGAATTGGATTTGTTGTGAAAAAATCAGAGATTTTCACCCATATCGCCCAGCCCTACCTAGACATATCTCAAGATCGGCTTGAAGGAATTTCTTCAAATTTGGCACAAACGTCCACTTCAGCTTAAGGATGAACTAGTCTGAATTCAAAGGTCAAAATCACAGTGACCTTGTGTCCTACTAATTGTTGTGATATCTCAACGATGAATTGATTGGATTATGGTGGTCAAAGGTCA
>NW_026079033.1:0-1528 GCF_006386435.1 Epinephelus moara | reverse complement strand
TGGCTTGTGGAAAACGAACCCAATATTTACTTTAATGACTACAGGGTGAAAGAATTGACCGTAAATTGTGATCAAGTTCATTTTCCTCATTGACGACAATACATTCAGAGCTGCCGCAAGTCTCCTACGGGGGCGTGGCGCTGACGTCACTGAATCAGGAAGTGAGCTGAGTGGGGTATCTTGCTTTATCCAATATCTCTGGCTGAAGCTAACAGCTGTTGTCAGTTTATGTTTGAACTTCCTGTTCTCCGAGATCAGACAGGAAGTGACTGACGTTCTATGTGTGTGTTTGTCAGGTTACTCTGTGGCCACAGGTCAGCTGACCGGAGACTCCACCCCAGGTCAGTGTGTGATGATGTCATACACAATATAATCAATGACATCACTGCATTCCATCAGTTATCAGTAATCACTGATCAATAACTGATCAATGTTTTTCAGATTATCTGGTCGGAGCGCCAAACGACAGGAACACATTAGGAACCGTAAGATCTCACCTGGTTCTACTGTTGTCTTTATCGGGTTCTACCATCCTGACCTCTGTTCCTCTGGGTTCTACTGTTGTCTTTATCGGGTTCTACCATCCTGACCTCTGTTCCTCTGGCTTCTACAGTTGTCTCTATCAGGTTCTACCATCCTGACCTCTGTTCCTCTGGGTTCTACCGTCCTGATGTCTGTTCCTCTGGGTTCTACTGTTGTCTTTATCGGGTTCTACTGTCCTGACCTCTGTTCCTCTGGGTTCTACCTTTCTGACCTCTGTTCCTTTGGGTTCTACCAGACTCTGTTCTCCGTCTGTGTGTTAACAGGTGAAGATCTATGATGGCAGAAGCAGCGGATCTCTGAGAGCTTCTTACACTTTGCAGGGAACTCAGGTGAGAGAGTGATGTCATCAGGGTGTGATGTCATCAGTGTGGGAATGCGTTGTCTGATGGTGATGTCATCACTCTGCTTAGAGATGGAACGTAAACACAGAGAGTGGTTGTCATGGAGACGAGACACTGTCTGCAGTTACAGGGTTTTAAACTGGCAGGTCGTTACAGACCAGTTCAATAACTGGTGTCGTCACAGATTTAAACCCTTCTGAACTGGTCTGAACTGGTCTTGATGTGCAAACTGAGTCTGACGCTGTTCTGTCTCCTACAGGTGGCGTCCTACTTTGGCCACAGTGTGGCTGTCGCTGACGTCAACAGTGACGGGTGAGAACATATACTGGGTTTACTCTCCTCCCAGTGGGACCAGTGTGTTAATGTGTGTGTGTGTGTGTAGTTTGGAGGACGTGTTGGTTGGAGCTCCTCTCTTCATGGACAGAGTGATGGAGCAGCTGCAGGAGCGAGGTCAGGTATGAGCACTGATCAAAGACAAACAAACTTTATAATGAACTGAAACAGTTTATTTTTCACTGTCACCATGACCCTAAGCCCCTCCCACAGGGAGACCACGCCCACATCTACATGCTTCACTCAGTAACTCAGTGTTTCCAAACATTAGTTTATTTCATCAATCAATCAATCAATCAATTTTATTTATA
>NW_026079032.1:0-1107 GCF_006386435.1 Epinephelus moara | reverse complement strand
GTAACTTACGTTGTGTTTCTACCATTTTAAATGATTTGTTCATCACATCACATCATTACCTCGGTCTCGTTCACGTTTCTCCTCCTCTTCTTTTCTTTGTTTTTCTACTGCGCCCCAGAGGGCTTTTGCCTCTTCATGACAATGGCACCCGACTGTCAATTTGTCACTCAGCAACATCACATTACAGAAGATGGCAGGTAGCGGGGGGAGGGGGGAGGGGAGCGCGGTTAGGGACCGTGGCGAAATTGATGCTGCCTGCCAGAGAGGCAGAAGGATGCCAAGCAAGGCTGTAACTACCATTGAGGACACCGAGGTCATGACCTCTGTATGTTTTTCCGACCTAAATGAATGTATAAAATGAAAATAAAAATAAACCATTTCATTTGTGATGTGAAAGTATGTGAGAGGACCGATGGAAGGTGACTGAGTGACTCTCTCTTCTCCATAATAACAATTATTTAAAAAAGAAAATTCTGGTACTATTATTTGATTGACGCACTCACACACACGCTGTGTTTAGTGGGTCCATGTCATTGGTTCGACAGCCCATTGGTTCGACATCCCATAAGTCCGACTGTCCGCGGTGCTGAACGGCTCGCGGCGGGCGTATGGTGCACCGCGATCGGCTTGAGGCAGAGCAGGCTCACGGCTTATGTGTTTGTCACTTTCGGAACAATGAGTTTAATATGGTCGGAACAATGGGATGTCGAACCAATGGGATGTCGAACCAATGGGCAGTTCCCGTGTTTAGTGGGGCGACTCGAGCACCTGTCAGGCTGCCACTCAGACTGTCTGAAGCAGGCATGGACAGCAGTCAGCGATCGAGCCAGGTAACTGAATAAACTAAAATCATTTCAGTTTGGGCTGCTTGCTTGCTTCTTGTAATCCTTCTAACAAGAGGCAGCGGCTGGCTGTACTTGCATGAAGTAATGTTGCAATGAATGAATGAATGAAACATATGAAACGTTAGCAAACGTTAGCTAGGTAACGTTAGCTTGCTATTTTAACCCTATGGGCCTGAACGACGCATCGTGCGTCCAAATTCACACCTGTTCTTCTCTATGGATTTTCTTCCCATGGTCCAATGTTTTCACAGCGACACAGAAA
>NW_026079031.1:0-4947 GCF_006386435.1 Epinephelus moara | reverse complement strand
GTGTTTAATGAGTGTTTAATGTGTGTTTGATGCATTGAATGTGTGTTTTGGGTGTTTTGAATCAACTACACTTTACAGCACTTCACAGAAACCTCCACCGTTGACTAGTGTTTTAGAGGTGTGTGACTCAGCAAATTTGTAAAGTTGAACTTTAACTGGTAATAAACCAGTTAAATAAACACAAACAGCCCACTGGGTTGTGAAATACCTGCTGCTTATCTGGATTGTACAGGTGTGTGTCCTTTGTCAAAGTCTGAATAAATCACATTTCACCTGTAAAAGTTTGATTTTGACCATAAATTACAGATTTAAAGATCTATGTATCATCAAAAGTAGGTTTTACATTTGACTAGTGAAAATGTTTCTGCCTGAGTCATCGTCTTGTTTTCCTCATGGAAAAAAGGTCATCGACAGAAAACTATTGGCCATGATACGGTGCTTGTTGAGGTTGCTTAGCAACCACAGACGCAACCTGAAAGCTGGCACAGAAAAGGAACAAGAGTAGCGCCCGACCTTGTGTTTTCCAGGTGGTTAAAGACGCAGCATGTGTACGTCCTCTTATAGTTAGATAAAGGTCTGTTTTTAAAGTCATCATTTTCTTATAAATATAGTAATAATAAACTCTATAGATATTGCACCTTTACAAACACAGTTACAAAGTGCTGCACAATAAAACACAAAGGGAATGAAACATTCTCTGAAACACTGATCAGTTTCACTGATCAGTTTCATTGATCAGTTTCAGAGGTGTTTAAACCATAACTTTAACAGATACCAGTTCTTACACTTTTTACCTTCCATAATGTCATAACATTGTATTTATGCTGTTTGTTTTCATTCAAAGACACAGAAACATTGAANGACACAGACATCTCTGGGAGGCAATTGTTGCCCAGCCTGAGCTGAGCAACAATTCCCTCCTCCTCTACCTCCTTCTTCTCGTCTGCTCTAATTTGTTCTTCCTTCTAGAGCATTTTTTTTTAATGTCATTGACATTGACGGGCGAACCTGAGCACCAGGAGAAAACCCTCTGTGGAAGCTGTCAGTGCTATATCGTAGGCAAATGGATTTGCCTGTGTCCCTTTGCCTACGATATAGCACTTATGAGTACCATGACCTGGATGACTGAGACACAGACATCTCTGGGAGGCAATTGTTGCCCAGCCTGAGCTGAGCAACAATTGCCTCCTCCTCTACCTCCTTCTTCTTGTCTGCTCTAGTTTGTTCTTCCTTCTAGAGCATTTTGGGGTTTTTTAAATGTGACTGACACTGACGGGCGAACCTGAGCACCAGGAGAAAACCCCACATAAATGGAAGAAGCTATGGGAGCTACTGATGCCCAGCCTGAGCTGAACAATCAGCAGCCTCCATTTCTTCCTCCATCTTCTCATCTCCTCTTGCTTTTGCTGCCTTCTGCTGCATTTTGGTTTTCAACTTCTGCAGCTGGGTCTCTCTGTCGTCAGAAGACCTCCTTGGAAACAGCAAGAAGCGTTTCCTCTTATTGTTGAGATACAAGCAGAGGTCCTCCAGTTCTGCCTTGTCGGCGTTCAGCTGCGCCACCTCTCTTTCCCAGCTCTGCTGAGTCTGAGCCATGTGCTTTGTGATGTTCTCCAGAACGGTGCTCTTATCCTGCCAGAATGTCTGGCTCTGGAGAAGTTGGGCATCTTTAACGGTCAGCTCTTCTGCTGTCTCACACAGCTTTTGAATGAGGCTAACATTGTCTTCGGTGAGACGGAGGATCTCAACGTCTCTCTGGTTGATTTCTGCCTCAAATTTGGCAGTCATAGTCAACAGAGACTCCCAGCTCTGTTGACTTTCTTCAACCTCTTTGTAGAAGTTGTCCTTCAGAGTCTTGAGTTCCTCCTCCGAGGACATCTGGCTCTGGAGGAGTTCAGCAGTTCTACAGGTCAGCTCTTGTGCTGTCTCTGCAAGTTTTTCAATGAGACAGTTGTTGTCTTCGGTGAGACGGAGGATCTCAACATCTCTCTGTTGGATTTCTGCCTCGACCTTGACCCTAACTTGAGTCTGCTGTGACTCCCAGCTCTGTTGTTTTTCTTCAACCTCTTTGTAGAGGTTGTCCTTCAGAGTCTGGAGTTTCTCCTCCCAGGCTGTCTGGATCTGGAGGAGTTCAGTAGCTCTAGAGGTCACCTCTTGCGTTGTCTCTGCAAGTTTTTCAATGAGACAGTTGTTATCCTCGGTGAGACGGAGGATCTCAAGGTCTCTCTGATGGATTTGCTCTTCCATCAGAGAGACCTTGATGGTGAATTCATTCTCCTGTGTCTCCCATTTCTTGTTTTTTTCTTCCATGTCCGTTGTGAGTTTCTCAGTCAGAGCCTCATATTTTGCCTGCCAGGCTTCCTCACTCTGCTGGAGAGCAGCATCTTTGCTGGTAATCGCTGTGTGTGCGTCTGCCAGCGTCAGAAGGAGACCCTGTTGCTCCTCGCGGATTTTCAGGAGGTCAGCGCCCATCTGATGTATTTTCTTTTCCATCTGGGCTTCCTTCTCCTGGTACACACTCTGTACTTGGCTCTCGATCTCCTGCCTCAAAACTTGGTTGATTTGGTTTGAGGCAGTTTGTCTTTCGGCCTCATACTTTGCAACCATCTCCTCAAATCGCTGCTTGCTCTCCTTCTCTTGGTGTTGGAGAGACAATTTGAGGTTGTAGTTCTCTGTTTCGAGGTTACAGACTCTCTCAGTTTGTTTTTTGAATTCAGAGCTGAACCCCCTGTCTCTGGCCTCGAGCAGCTCCTCCAGACGCTTGATTTGATCCTTCTTCTTCTTGATGATGTGGCAGAACCTCATGTGTTCCGGTTCATCAAGGTTTCCCCAAGAGGCATTGTTGTGCTGGTGGTAATGATGTTGGGGAGGTCCACGACGGCCCGCAGCATCACCAGCTGGTCTCTGTCTGTTGTTCGTTCTTCTGTCCATTGTTGTCTATATTGATGGCCAACAGACTGCTTGTCTCAGGAATAGTCACTGTGTGTGTAAGATCGTCTGTGTAATAGACTCAGTATGCGACACGAGTGTGTGACTGAAATAATGTGTGATCTCATGGGTTACTTACCAATTTCAATTCCTTTGATCTTTTAAACCCTTTGTGACACTTCGTCGTACGGAACACTGATGCCCCTCCCCCCCCACCCCCACATAGAATTTAAAAGTGGGCGGGGCTATTCCAGAGATGCCCCCCCCCCCCACACACACACACACACATAGAATTTAAAAGTGGGCGGGGCTATTCCAGGGAGGGTTCCCACAGGTTCTGACAGTTCTTTCAAGTCTTTTTAATTTGAGGAGAAAGAAATTAAGGTCTTGAAAAGTTATATAAGGTTATATAAGGTTTTATGTAAATAAACACAAATAGACATTTGGTTATTGAAAGTGCTTGAATTCATATATTTGTGCAAAACAACAAATTGGAGTTTTAATATTGTCAGCCATCACTGTAACACATTGATAATCGTTGTCTGTGAGCTCCTGTAAAGCTGCTAGTTCTCATTATAAAAATTCCCAGATATTGTTTTTGAGGCTAAACGCCAACAAAATGGACTGAAACTGAATATTTTGTCCAATAAAAACATAACATCCATCTTTTTTTAATAACTTTAGAATTTTGGACTTAACAATAATTTGGAGTTAAATGTTTTTGGAAACGTTTTGAAACAATCCTACACAGCCTCGACTGGAATCCAATTCCAGTGTATTACAACCTTGATTCCAAAAAAATAAAGAAATAAAAACAAATAAATAAAAACAAAATGCAATAATTCCACAATTGTCCTTGACCGAGATTCAGCTAAATATGGTAAAATTAAATGTATTTAATGTTTAAATTTCACCTCTGATGTGTTGAATGCTCATTGACTCTAATATATGTTGAAAAGAATTTGCAAATCATCTAATTATGTTTTTGTGCTTGTTTTAAACAGTGTCACGACTTTTTTGGAATTAGGATTGTACTAATAATATTAGTGTGGCGTGATCTTTACCTGCAACTGTGCAGAAATACTGGGTTGAAACAGCATGAATAGGTATGCAAAAAAACAAAAAAGCTGTGCAGGATCTGAATGCTGATTCAGAATTCAAATGTCAACGGCATAAATGAAGCTTCGAAGCTTCTAACTGTTCGTTACAGCCCTGAAATGTTGCTGATCTGTTGCTTTTCTATTATTTAATTATTACTCGGGTTATTATTATGGGTGGCACGGTGGAGCAGTGGTTAGCACTGTCACCTCACAGCAAGCGAGTCCCTGGTTCAAACCTTGGGGTGGGGGAGCCCTTTTGTATGGAGTTTGTATGCTCTCCCTGTGTCAGCGTGGGCTTCCTCCGGGTGCTCCAGCTTCCTCCCACAATCCAAAGACATGCAGGTTAATTGGTGACTCTAAATTGTCCGTAGGTGTGAATGTGAGTGTGAATGGTTGTCTGTCTCTATGTGTCAGCCCTGTGATAGTCTAGTGACCTGTCCAGGGTGAACCCTGCCTCTCACCCAGTGTCAGCTGGGATAGGCTCCAGCACCGCTAACATGAATGAGTTTATTATCATCCTTTTTAAAAAAGGCACAGACAGTCAAGGCTACCTAGTCTTAATACAATGATGACATTATTTGTGTACTGCATTGGTAAATCCAACACAAACAGAATTTCAAAAGTGTGTGTCCTATCAGCTCAGTCCATGTCTGACCTGTACAAAACGCTTCACTATAACTTGCAGCATTCACAGACAAACACTTGTCTTTATCTGGACACATTTTCCCCACAAATACAACATGCTAATGTTATTGGAATCAGAATCAGAATCAGAAATACTTTATTGATCCCCGAGGGGAAATTATTTATGTTACAGGTGCTCCTTGCAAGAGAGGAAAGATATGTGAAAATATAAGAAATTTAAACAATAGTGTTTACAAATATATATAGTCAAATAAACAGGAATTATTAACAAACATAA
>NW_026079030.1:0-1142 GCF_006386435.1 Epinephelus moara | reverse complement strand
CTGTTTTAAATTGATCTTCACTATAGTAACAGCAGTTATTGTTAACATTCTTAAAAAAGTTACTCTCAGGATCAATGTCTAAATCCTGATCCCGCATTTAGGAAACTGAGAGACCCGATTTCTCCCTTCCGCCCTTATGTCATCCCTCACATATCTACACCCACAGAATTTCATGCATTGCTAAAAAATAATAATAATAAAAAAAAAAGGTCCCATGCAGAAATCCATGCGATCCTAGACTGTCCCAACAATAAACAAAAACAGGGAACCATGCAATATCCATCCAAGAATGTTTGCCAAAAGGCTAACATCCATGTAAGAATATAAGAGATTCCTTCCCACAATCCAATTAAAGTCAAACGTAAAGTGGAGACTAATGCATGCAGCTCCAATACACGGAAAAAAGAGAGAGAAAAAGTAAAAAAAAAAAAAAAACAGTAAAGAGAGATTTGCTCTCATCTATAAGTCATTAAGTTCCTCGCCAGATAATCCAACACAGAACCCTCTGCTACCAAACAACATACACAGTAATAGACATTATCTATACTGGTCCAGGTCATGAGTCCAAGTTCCCTTACCGTGATAACTTCTTCTGGAGTCGATCCGTTCAGCCGAATCAGAACTTTACAGTTCCGAGTCCACGTTGCTTTTATTTTGTTTTGCTTTCACAGGTATCAGGCCTCTCGTGCAATCTTGGCATTCTTCTTAGTTAAGTGCTCATTCATGTAAACATTGGTTCCTTTCAACTTCTTTCCCTGCACCAGTGACTCCGTCTTCTGTTTTCGGTTCACAAAACAGAGTATTACTGTGGGTTTCGCTTGTCGATGCTTCCGAGGCAAGCCGCGATGTTGTTTGCATCAAGATGAATGCTCTTGCTTTCCAAGAAACTGATAACTTGCCTTTCGAGTGATTGTTGATCCTCCGTTCGTGCGTCTTCTCCATCACTTCTACCCACACTTGCAGGTTTTGCGTAGGTTTGAGGTTTAACGTCCAAACCACTGATGATAACATCCTCCATCCTTGAATATTGTTCCATATCTTTAATTCTTCGTTCAAGGTCCTCGATTTTTCTGTCCTTCTCCTTGACCAGGGTCTTCAGTTGTTTTACTTCATTCACCAGATCCAGTAGCATAGACTGTTGT
>NW_026079029.1:0-1228 GCF_006386435.1 Epinephelus moara | reverse complement strand
ATATATCCTTTATTTAACCAGGTAAAAGCCTCATTGAGATTAAAAATGTCTTTTTCAAGAGTGACCTGGGTGTCTAGTAGTGAGGACTGCAGATTGCAATCAGCTTAAACTTCTCCTGGTTAGAATTCCTTTAGTGTATATTATGCAGGAGATTTTTACCTGGAGCCAAATTATTCGGAGAGGTCTATTCTTCTCCAAAACAAATAGACCAGGTGATTAAAACTGGTAAAAACACTGAATCAGTTCATGTTAGAAATCAGTGTCTTTCTGATGTTGTTTGGCTTATCATAGCACCTGCTAATGGGTGCTCATCTTTTGTCTCTGATCACTTAAGATCCAGACGTTCAGGAGGTTTTTACTGAGAGCCAAATTATCCACAGAGGTCCCTTCCTCTTCACAATAAACAGACCAGGGGTCCGTTTCACAAAGCAGGTTTAGTGAAAACTCAGAGTCTGTTAACCCTGAAATGAGGGAAACTCTGAGTTTTCCTTTTCAAAAAGGGAGGTAACTCAAACCAGAGAAAGAGGGGTAACTCTAGTCTGTTTCAGAGAGAGAGGTAACTTAAGCTCTTGGTCAGTTACCTTAGTAACAGACTCTATGAACCTAACCTGGTCGGGACCAGGTTTTTCTCAATGAACCTCGAGTTTCTCTCTGTCTCCGCCCTCTTTCAGAGCCACACACTCCATCTGATTTCCTCATTCATTCAGTCAGCAGGCGAGTTTTGGCGTAGCCTAGTTCTGCCCTCTGTCATTTTAAAAAATCATTAAAGAAATCAGAGTCAGTATATTAGAAGTCCATTAGGCACAGTAGGTGGCGACTTTTTTCACTAACATGGCTTGTCCTTTTGATAACGATCCCGTGGATTCAGCATTACTGCGCAGAGAATTAAATATTCGTCGGGAGATATGTGTTGCGCTGCGTTTCTTTGCAAATGGAAGTTTTTTGTACAATGTCAGAGATGCTGAGCACTTGAGTAAGGCAACTGTATGCAGGGNACCTAATCTGTCCTTACATTTGCAACATTACCAATCGTAGTCATGCTCTCACACCCCAGCAGATACTGTGTGTTGCGCTCATAGACTGTATAAAAATGCGCTGCGTTTCTTTGCAAATGGAAGTTTTTTGTACAATGTCGGAGACACTGAGCACTTGAGTAAGGCAACTGTATGCAGGGCGGTCAGAAAAGTGTGCTTGTTTTACGGGCATCTGCCTTCTTTCTGTTGGCTGA
>NW_026079028.1:0-1146 GCF_006386435.1 Epinephelus moara | reverse complement strand
GGTTCCAAAGCCTTGAGGTGAACCTAACCATACTCATGGCAGGATTTGCAAGCACTGAAATTAAGCTGTTTGGTGACTCAGATATCCTACACAATTACACTTTTTGGGGCTTCTGAGGCTTGCGCTTCCCTTCCTTCAGAACGGTACTCCATGCTGGGGAGAGGAGTTGGGGGCACGCCGTCACCCCCAGTGACTGCCGAGCAGGCTCCGCCGACCCCGGCGCTTCCCTCTCCTGCAATCCCGACACAGCAGCACCAGCCCCACGGGCCCGGCCGGGCGATCCATGGCAATCAATGGCACCTCTCCAAGTCCGTCATCTGGTGATCCAGAGCTGCAGCCGTTCCCTGGTCTTCGATCACGCTTGCCTGTGTTTCCAACGCTTCTCTCAGAGTGGAAACTTCCTGGCTATATATATATATATATATATATATATATATATGTATATAAATATAAATGTATAGGCTACTTTGTATTGTTTTTCGGCACCTTGTTTTCTATAGCTGATGTAAGGTGAATTACTCCTGTGTGGGATCAATAAAGTTCTTATCTTAGCCATCTGAGAAGATCAAATACATTGTTTTTGATGCCTGTTTCCCAAGTATATTAGTCCATGTGTGAATGAATAAACGAGAGGCATTAACGTAAATTTCTTTGAAGAAAGGCGCTTTATGAAATTAGGCTAAGTCCATTCACTTGTATTAGTTTACAGCGCTGTGAGGGAGAACAGGCTCTGATTGGAGGGAGAGCTAACCACGCCCACTTAGGAGACAGGAAGAGTAACCGTTTTCTTAACATTGGATAAGCCTACGGTGGGGTATCTCGCTTTATCCAATATCTCTGGCTGCGTGTACAACCAACGCCCACACTTCCTTTCATACATGGTTTATTTAATTTGAGATAATAAGACACTACATATTAGGACTGCAATGATCTGATTATATACTGTCACATATCATACAGTTTTGCAAGAACACAGTTACAACATTCAACTTTATTGTGATTATAGTATAATCAATGTTAGGGTTCAACTATGACTACAATATAGAAGATTCTACCAGTATAGGCAGTGGTGCAAGTGTGGTATAAATAATGAATGAATATGACTAAATATGAATTATTGTCACACATGTATACTATCAGATATTA
>NW_026079027.1:0-25000 GCF_006386435.1 Epinephelus moara | reverse complement strand
TAGAGATAGGGTGAGGAGCTCAGACATCCGGAGGGAGCTCGGAGTAGAGCCGCTGTTCCTTCGTGTCGAAAGGGGTCAGTTGAAGTGGTTTGGGCATCTGATCAGGATGCCTCCTGGGCACCTCCTGTTTGAGGCATTCCAGGCACGTCCCACTGGTAGGAGGCCACGGGGCAGACCCAGAACACGCTGGAGGAATTACATATCTCATCTGGCCTGGGAACGCCTTGGGGTCCCCCAGGAGGAGCTGGAAAGCGTTGCTTGGGAGATGGACGCCTGGGGTGCTTTGCTTGACCCGCTGCCCCTGCGACCCGGCCCTGGATAAGCGGATGATAATGGATGGATGGATATTACAGTGATGATGAAATGCCGTTCACCATAAAGACAAAAGGATAACTTTGTGCACCATAGTATAGAGATGAAGGGGAAGACTGAATGGGCTGAAAAAGAGAGAGAGAGGGGTTAAAGTCTGTGGAAACCGGAGCCCCAGAGCGAGCAGAAGCTAACTATGAGTTGTAAATGCATGCTCACGGACCCAGAGAGCTGCTGATGCCATGTGTCAGACTTGGTTACAACACAACTACAGGATCTCTCTGAATCAGAGGATGCCAGTACTTCACCCTTTATTGGTTATTTGGTAAGTCGATTTATTTATTTGTAGGTGTTAAGCGTAACTTTACCTGATGGGTGAGTACAGCAGTGTTCTTCAGCATGTGTCTCTGTGTTTATTTAGCAGTGGTTTTACATAATCCTCTTGAGAAATGTTCACTGCAAACACAGAGTTGTCTCAGTCTTGCAGGTGGAGTGTTGATGTCTATATTCAGTGAAACTACTCACAGCTGTTTTCAATTCTTTGTGTGAGCAGCTGAGTAACAGACAAGCACGCACCATCCTTGAAATCTTTAGAAAAGTGAAGTTTACAAAGCACCATTGGGGTTTTTGCGTAGGAATATGGCACACAGGGAGCACGCTGACTACCGTCTACTGTATGTAATACATTGATTTTAGATAAGTATCTCAGACTTATCCCTTCAAGACCCTACATCATCCTTTAACCTATTTGAGATGAAGTTAAATCTGGTGTTTTTTAGATTTTAGAATTGTTAAAAAGGAGCATATCATATCATCAAAGTTGTATTGCATTCTTTTTCCTGTTTTCAGTATGAATTAATATACCACTTTGTTTAAGTCATTTTTTTCCTTTAAACTTTTGACTAACAAAATACAATAATTTCCTCTTGAGAGCTAGCAGGTTTTTAATGCATGAAGTATGTGTGGTCACCTTAATGTTAGATCATGGATCCGAAATACCAGGTGCCATGTCCTGCAGAAATCACGGCCCAGGCCAATGAAGCTTGCACACGCTTTAAACAGGAGGAGCACGACAAAGACTATCAGAAGTCTGTAGTGGCTGTCACAAACCAGCTACGAGATGTAGAGGGTTCTGACATGAGCAACACCATGAAAACCCAAATCCGACAGTGGTTCATTGAATGCCGGTAAGGTGGCGCAGACGGGCTTGTTATGATGTTTTGTTGTCTCAGGTGAGCATTTCCACATTAAATAAATCAAGTAGTGGTGTTCTCACTTTTTTACCCTTATGTTTGTCTTTTTTAATAGTAATGCTACAGGATCATTTCCAGACTACCCAGATGAAGAGGACGGAGGCTCGGCCTTCATTTTTGCTGAAAAGAACCCTCAGCAGGTGAAATACGCCCTGAGTCAAAAGCAGAATATATTGCATATTTTATACAGTAGGTTGCAGAAGGAGAATGATGTTTGGTGTGCACATTTTTTTCAGTTAATGGAGGAAATCGCTGCAAAGGAAGAGGAGGAAGCCAACAACAAACCAAAAGGGAAGGAAGAGAAGAAGGAAAAGGGGAAAAAGGACAAGGGCAAGGGTGATGAGGAAGTAAGGGCTAAATTGATTTTTTACTGATTAATATTAAGTAAGTTCTGGTGATAAGTGGGATTTCACTTATTCAGACCAATCCATGTTAGCTGTTCCGCTCAGCGAAAAATGCTGCACATCCAGTGAACCAATGTAACTTTATTCTGAACCACAGGAGGAGGAGGCAGGGCTGAAGATGCTGCCATCGGCTTTTCTGTCAGACTTGGAAGTGCAAAACAAAAACTTTGCAGGTATGTTTAAATTTAAAAGAGGTCAGGATAATGTTGTAGATATTAGCCTATAATTATTTAAGTGTTGTCCCTTAAATAAATAAAAGTCAAGGCTTGTAACATCTTGAAATGCTAATAAAAGGGATTCCACATTCAGTTCAAAGCTAGGTTCGGTTTCAGAGTATGTTGTTTAGATATAGTAGGAACCTATAAAATGGGAATGGGTATGCAACACGCCATCAAGGTTTTCCTGTCTTTTGGCCAATCACCACCTGTCACTGTATGGCAATGTATAAGTTACTCATTCACATGAACAAAGCCTGAACTGATGTTTGTCATCCTCAGATTTTTGGCAAAACCGCGATGAGTCCAGAAACTTCAACCAGAGACACGAGGTGGAGCTGATCAAGGAGGAAAAGAGGAAAGTCATTGAGGCAGAGATTCGACTACAGGTGATGCTGACTACAGATAACAAAGCATTTTACAACACGTTAGGAATTTAACACCCAAACTGTAAAGAAATTTTGCACCGTTGCTGTTTAACAGTTCAGTGTCTCAGTCACTGGTGTTTAAAACCGATAACAGCACCACCTGTAGTTACGCTCCTTGCTTTGTTCTGCTTTTATCAGGTAGATGAGCAGATGAGACAAGAGCTGGCTGAATTGAAGCTCACTGTGGATAAAGACAAGGGTGGTAAAACTAAAGGAAATGCCAAGGTAATGAGTGAAAGAACAATCCACACATTGTATATATGTGGGAGGTTTGGTCACAGTTTACATTGGCTTGAGCTGCACCCTGACGATTTGTATTTTCTCCACAGAAAAAGAAAGGATCAAAGAGCGGGAAGAAGAAAAAGAAGGAGAAAGATTTGACATCTGATAGGTGAGGTTACATATACGATGTACAGTTTTCATTACAGAATTGTGTCAATAGTCAGTGCAATTTCTGGAGAAAAAGATTGTATTAAATTTATTCACGTCTACTAGGACTCTTGAGTCTCTGTGTCAGGAGCTGGTGGAGCAGGGCTTGTTGAAGCAGGCAAATGAAGTTAGGCTGCAGGATTTCCTGGGTAAGACTTTGTATATTATTTGTGTAAACTGGTGTGCCATCTCTGCCATCATAATCATAATTGTATGTGAGCTTTTAGTCTGATCACAATCCATGTGTTGCCACGATACAGAACTCTCACAATTGAGCAGTTTGTAACATTGACGGTAACTGGAAACCTTTGAGTGGTAATTTGCTGCCCTCTTCTGGTTTGTGATTGCCACAACACTGTGCCCACAATGAACAGTTTCTAAGTGGCACATTAATCTGTGTTGTATACATATTTTAAAGTCCTTTTTTTGTTTGATGATTCACAGTGCAGTTTAATAACTCTTTGCTTAATACTGGTTCGTAGGTGACTACAGCTACCTTGGGACAACTCTGAGGCAAAACGACATTGAGCCCATGCCATCATTGTCAGACGTGCGGCAGGTCTTATCTCTGTATGCAGTTTTACCATTAGGTATGACAGTTACTCAGTTCATACTTTAAATAAATACAACTGAAAACATTGTTTCTGGTTTTAATATAAGATATGTGTTGTTGCAGGCTCTCAGGTGGTGCATGAGAAGGCTCCTCTGATAAAGGCCATCCTACTGGCAGGGCCGGCAGGTGTAGGCAAGAAGATGTTGGTCCATGCAATCTGCCATGAGACAGGCGCCAACCTGTTTGATCTGTCTCCCCTGACCACGGCAGGAAAGTACCCAGGCAAGAGTGGCCTTGCCATGATGCTTCACATGGTGTTTAAGGTAATACACTGGTGTTTAAAAGAATCCAGTGCCACTGTCAGATATGTTTGTAATGGTTATACTAAAGTTATTTTAATGACTGCTGTCAAACCATGTGAGCAAGTTTTTTCTTTGAAGTCAAACACCTCACCTACAAAACTGGAGCATAAACATAACCAGACCTATATAATACGTAATGCTTAATCTCATTAGAGATCTTATGACTAAGCACTGAAGGTCAAAAATGCAAGCAGTGAATATTCTCCTGCCCTGGTATGTGTGGTATATGGGGCAGTATGTTGTCATGTCGTAACACTATTAGTTATGTTTAATATTTCATAGTGAATCTTTTGGAGCATGAAGAATTTTATGGAATTGCCCTTTGGAGGTATTTACGTTTCAGCTCGGCCAGAAAGTAAGTATGCAGTTTTTACTTTCGCGTAGGTTGCAAGATTGCTGCAACCTTCGGTAATATGGATTGAAGACGCAGAAAAAATGTTCTACAAGAAAGTTCCCAAGGAAGAAAAAGAGGTATTTTGGAGTAGGATCAAAGTTAAACAGCAATATCATGTTGTTTAAATGTTTCAGTTAATGATTTGCACCATTTTGGTCACAGTTAGATCCCAAACGCTTGAAGAAAGACCTGCCCAAGTCTCTCAAGTTGATCAAAGGGGAGGATCGTGTTCTGATAATAGGAACAACTAAAGACCCACTAAGTGCCGACATCAAGTCACTGTGTAAAATGTACAGCAAAATTATCCTCATCCCAAGACCTGACTACGGCTCAAGATACAGTAAGACTACCAGTAGACACATTGGGGAACAATTTTGTTTTGTTTGTGGGTCTGAAAAATGACTTTTGACTCTGTTTGCATCCAGTTTTGTGGAAGCAACTGATCAACAAGCAGGGAGGTGATGTAACTAGGGCACTGGACCTCAGCTCTCTTGCAAAGATTTCTGATGGCTACACACCAGGTCACCTGGTCAGGGTCGTCCAGAGTGTTGTCACCAAGCGTCGCATCCTACTGCAGGCAAACAGACCACTGACTGCTGCTGAGTTTGTTGCTCCATTAGCCAAGATTGACCCCATCTTTCAGGAAGAAGAAGAGGCCCTTAAAGTACAGTACATATGTCATCTGGTTTTCACTGTATTTTCATGATTTTAACTGCATCTTACTGTTGTATATCCATTTTAATAACCTGACCATGTTTGTTTGATTTGATTTTGTGTTTTTCTTTCTTGTGTATTACCAGAACTGGTATGCAAAGACCCCCCTGGGAAAGAAGAGAATTAAAGCTGCCACAGGAAAAGATGAAGAAGTGGCACCGGTTAAAGGCAAAAGTGCAAAGAAAAAAAAGAAAAAATAAGCCTGTCGTCATGTTTTTATCACAACTGAATGTAGACGTTTATTGAAGCGTGAATGTGAGTTGCCGTCTGATAACAAAATAAATAAAATTAAAAGCAGTCATTTTGTTGGTTTTTAATCAGTTCTGCTGGGTACATATTTGAGGGTGCAACATAAATGGTATGCAGTGCATTGCTTCAAATAGGACTCCGTACAGTCCTATAAGGGAAGGTGCTAACTCCTGTCTTGTGACAATCATATTGAGAGTTATTCTGAGGAGGGCATGATGATCATTTTGTTCAAAAATAACATAAATAGTCACTCTATTTCTGCTCCTAGCGATAATCAAATTTCCACAGAGTGCTCCATTTCCATGTTTGCATTATGTTTACTTTATAATACCTAATTTTGCATGTGATTATATATAAATAACAACCTACCACAGGCACTTACATGCTGCCAAACAAAGTAAATGCTCTGTACGAAGAGGATCTGAAAAACAAGCGCAGATTCGCAAGAGCACTGCATATGCACATACATTGCCGCATTGCCCCTTCCTGCCAGTTGGCATGAACAGTTAATTAGCTATCCTTTGGCTCATGGACTGTCTTTCCACAAAATCTTGCACAAGTATGTGAATCCATTTGGAAGTTATGTGCCTTTCTGCAATAGGCCACTCCCACTGCCATGCCCCCTTTAAGCCAATACAATAGGCATGAACACCAACACACACCTACACACACTTGGTTGCAGCCAAAAAAACTCAGTGGCCTCGAGTGGTCAGACTCCTATGGCTATCTGACCCAAGGCCATGCCATAATCAGACATACCAGTACTGTTTTCTTCAGTCAAGGGCATTTAATGTCTAATGGCTATGGTTGCGTGGCTGTGATACATGATTTTGAATACTACATTTGGCATGTGACTGACAGAAATAACACAGGACGAACATCATAGCGTTACACACGTCTGTAGCATGTAGCCTGGGCTCACGATCACATGACTACACGTTTGTGATTGAATATATGTGTCCAGCATTTCTTTATTCCTCTATTATGACTGCAGTCAGGTGTGGAGAGTCTGGACCAGAGGAAATGTGACACACAGGAGGGGGGGGGGGTTTCCAAACAGGGATCCAGAGGCTTAGGTGGGGTGTTCAGCTGTTTTGTCGAGTTCTAAATTCACTCAACACATCCTCATATTGCCTTGGTTCCTTAAACATTACTCTATTTTTAGACCATGTGCGCCATCAATGGGATGCTACACACAAGAAGGCCCACACTGGAAGATGTCAAGTCTATCTACCGACCGTCCTCACTGTGGTCGGACATGATTTGGAGCCTTTTCTTAGATCAGTTTGAGTCCAGCTTGATCAAAAAGCCATAAAATGGCCCAAATTTCTACACTAAAATCGAATAAAACACGTTCTGCTTGGGATAAATAAGCGAAAATCCTTCAAGTGCGCTAAATAGACTCTTTATCCTTTCCCACTCAAATGTCAGAGAGAGCTGTTTAAAGCTTTGTGATGAAGGGGCTGCTGCAGATCTGTAAAATGAGACTGCTTTGCCTCTGCGAGCCATCGTTCACCCTCACAGTGACGACAAGTTGTTTTTTGTGCCCCGAGAGATTATCCTGTCGAGTTTCACTGGACTTAGGAGTGCTCAGTGGCACATGGGGCTGTCTGTCAAACTGAGGTGCACACAATGCTGGGTAGTGCTGGCTTTGTTCTGTCTGGATGAGGGAACCCCACAAACTTAAACCTTGTTGTTGTAATGCAAACAAACAATCCAACATATGTTGGAGTTGGAGGAGCTAGAGGAATATCAGCATTGCATCGCTGCTGTGTTACTTTGAATGTTGTCTTTGTTTTTTAGTATAGAGAGCTCTGCAATCAGCCACCCTATCACTTATTCTGATGTCAGAGAATGACCTCACATGGGAATGCCAATCAAGTGTGATTTTAATTTAATCCTTTGTGACCTTTCACTTGCAGCAGTGGGGGAAACTCCCTGTGGAGATCTATGGACTTTGATCTGTCTAACCTAAAGTTAAGGACACTGACAGATGTGGGTCAGTATAGTGAAGGGCACGTGATTAACCCACATCAGCCTTATAATGCACAGAATGCTCTACTTCTGTCTCGGACTAGTTGTTTTGATGCAAGGGATCTTAAATCTCTGTTCGAGCAACCTCATAGTGAATTTGATTATGTGTAAAATAACGTTCATGTGCAGACAGTACACATGTATCACTTACATCCTCATGCTACATGAATTTAACCAAACTTCTACTTACTGAGCTGCTTTCAAGTCATTTGCACAAAGCTCGTCTCTCACTCATTCATGCACACCAGAAAACCATCAAACACACTAAGCCCATTGTATACATTTCGATTGTTTGTGATAGTTCCATTGATGCTGGACATGAGTTGCCTCACACCATTAAAGCCAAAGCTATCCCTACCCTCATACTGACAGAAGGCTATTTTGGAGGTTAGTATGTGGGGAGAGATATGTCAGCTGTTCAGCACTACGCTCCATCAAAGCAAGAAAAAAAAAAGAAAGCGCTATAGGCCGTCTGCTTTGGGGACAGGGACGCAGCTTGCAAACCTGGGCATGCTTTCCTTTGGCTAAACGTTTGTTGTTAATCTTAAAGGCTTTGTGTGACACAAGACAAGACTCGGTAAGGTCTGTTGCCATGGTGGATGTTTTTTCCAGCTCTTTTTTTCAGGTGAAGGGGTTGTTTTTTGTCATCCATGCAACAAGAGGCCATGGACGGATTTATTCTTTCTAGAAAGCGCCTCAATTGAAGGTGGGTGCATCGCTGCAGAAGATCTGATGATCTTTTTCTAGTCCTTATTTCTTTGTTTACTTTGATAGAACCAAAGGAAAATCACTATTGAACGTGGTGTCAATGGAAGGTTAGTTAGATCATATGCAGCACAGTTGCAGTCAGATATGTACGTTTCATGAGAGGTCAAAGTATTTTACTCTCTTCACATTAGCTCTTTTAACTTTGCTGAACTCATTTCGAAGATGTTTTTTATTTTGTATGATATTTATTCATCTTTATTGCTATGTTGGAAAAGATTTCAGAGGATATTGTAACTGATCAGGCCTCTAGAGGTAATCTAGATAATGGCTGGCAGATTCAGTGTCGCTGTGTGACGCATTATGAAATGTAATTATAGCTGATGAGAAACAATGACCCTCCTCTTAGAGAGCCTCATAATGATAGTGGGAGGAGCCAGCCTTCGAAAATTGTGTCACGATCTACATATCATATCAATCAGTTTGGTGATTGACGGGTCTCATTTGGCTTCTCGTTTGTTTTTTTAAAGCTTCCCCTTCTCCTCAGTTCAGTGCATGCAGCCTGATGGAGGTGGCATCACAGCTGAGTCTATATTGGTGGTGCTGAGCTCAGCCGAGTGAGGTGACAGAGATTACTCTGCTCCTTATTACTGAGGAGGACTGGCATGCCATCGCAGGGTTCGAACATATCAGAGTGATGTCATGTGTGTCCATTTTAATAGGTCGATGTTTCCATGTTAGAGGTGATGGTCTATATCATTATTAGCCTGAGAGGAATTTGTCTGCCATGTGAAATGAAGTCTTGTCCAAAACAAAGAGGGCATACAGTGCAACAGCTTATTGACAAACCAAGATGCTGAATGGCAGTAAGTGTGAATGAGATGGTGGAATATAATATTCTTTAAAACAACATTAAAACTGATGGTAAGTTATCTTCTGAGCCAGACTGTTAACTGATATGTGCATTTCTGTTGTAGTTGTAGCCCTTTTGTGATACCTCTGGCAAAAAGCAAGATTCCAAAATCACGCTGAGAGAAGAGCAGAAGACATGGGCGACAACATACCTGGAGGAATAGTAGCTGCTGCAAGTAAGTCCTCTCCTCACACAAAGTTGTGCAGTTGTTCGGTGTGATAGCAAATGATGTTTTGAATCTCTAATGCTGCGTGTGTTTCTGCCAGAGAACCGTCTGCAGGTGGTGAAGGGTTTGGAGGATGTGCAGGTGTCTGAGTGTGAGAGCTGCTCCTTTGACGTAACCTTGAATCTGGCCTATATTGAGGGCGTGTGGACCAGAGATGGGCTGCGGCTCAAGTCCAAGCCCACCTGTCGCATCAGCACTCATGGGAAGAAACACTCCCTCATACTGAGCAGGGTGGCTTTGGGAGACGCAGGCCTGTTCTCTTTTCAGGCCCCCGGCATTCAGACGTCAGCCAGACTCACTGTCACAGGTAAGGTGGTTAAACAGACGATGCTATTTCCGTGGACACAGATTGTGTCCAAGTGACCAAGACAACAGTTGGGTCAAATGCAGGTCAAAGCCACGTGGCAACCTCTGGGGCTGAAAAATGAAACCAATGTGCAAGTGCCTAAAACTGCAGTTCCTTAAATGGCCACTTGAGACGGGCTCTAAAAGCGAGTCAATTCCGATAGACACCAATGGTAAAATGCCCAAATTTAAAAATATTTCAAATATGGTTTTGTCTTACTGCATAGTTAACATGCATCTATCAGAAAAAAATAATGCCTAAATGTTGTTTAAGCCATGTTAATAGCGGGGTTCTAGAGATGGATTTGTCTAGTCCAGACTGAAATAACTCAACAACTGATGGATGGATTGTCATGAAATCCTTCACAGACTTTCAGGGTTCTTCGAGGATGAATCCTTGTGACTTTTGTGATCCCCTGACTTTCCCTCTAGTCCCACCAGCATGTTAACATATTGGTTTGTATTGAAATATCTCAACAACTGTTGGCTGTGAATTTTGGTGCAAACATTCACAGTCCAGAGAGGATAAATTGTGATTACTTTGATTCTCTGACATTTCACCTCATCATCAATTCAACATTTCAGTTTGTCCAATGCATTAACTAAATCAACCTGCAAAACTAATGACATTCCCATAAGCCTCAGCTGTACTTTGTTAATGCTAAAATGCAAATGTTAGCATGCTAACGTGCTAAACTAAGATGGTGAACATGCTAACCATCAACAAATTAGCATTGTCACTGTAAGCATGTTAGCATGCTGATGTTAGCATTTAACTAAAAACACTGCTATGCCTCTCTAAGCACAGTCTCACAGAGCCACTAGCATGGCTATAGGCTTGTTTGAACCCTTTTTAACTTTTGATAGTTTTAAACAGCTACATCAGGGCCTCATCACCTTTATGAATGAAGAAACAACACTCACACTTCTTTTGTCTTGTGAAAAAGTTCTGTTAGGTTGCTTTAACTGAGTTTGCAGTCATGGTTTGGTTATCATCTGCCAGCTAGGGACATCCACATAGTGACAGAGCTGGAGGATGTTGACACGGTGGAGCGCCAACCTGTAAACTTCGTCTGTGAGGTCAACCAAGTGGATTTGGAGGGTCGGTGGTACAGAGATGACAGCCGAATTCGACCTGGGGACAACATCAAGATCAGACACCAGGGTGAGACACAAATGGCATTGGTTTCACAGAGACAAAAGCCTAAGCAGTAAAAAATACTCCCAGTGTTTGCTTCAGAGTACACTCAACTTTGCTGAAGCTGTGTTTGAGTGGTCATAGTGGTTGCACTGGTTTCTAGGTGTGAAGATATAAAAACAAAAATATGAACCTGGTTAAATACAGCACATAAATATGATAAAACTTTTTGTTTTGATCTGATTGCAGGTAAAACTCACACCCTGTGCTTCAAGTCAGTCAGGCCAGAGCACGCTGGAGAGATCAGATTCACTGCAGAGCGTGTCTCATCTTATGCAACTCTCACAGTAAAAGGTGAGCCAACAGACTGTTTATGCCACAGTTTATAGAAACATGGATATATGAAGAGATATGGTTTGGTTGTGTAAGGTTTTCAGCCTGGTTCTCCCTTCCTCAGAGCTCCCAGTCCAAATAGTGCGTCCTCTGAGGGTCAAAATAGCCATGTATCGCCACCGGGGTCTGCTGGAGTGCCTGGTGTCTCGGCCTAATGCTCAGGTCACGTGGTACAAGAACAGGAAGGAGCTCGTGCCCAATAAGAAGTACCAGATGATCAGCCAAGATGTCTACAGGCAGCTGACCATCGATGACATCTGCTCCTCAGATGAGGACACCTACACCTGTGATGCAGGAGATGACAACACCTCCTGTCAGCTTTTGGTGGAGGGTGAGATGCCTGCTGTCATAATAATCACATTAGTCACAATGTAAAGTTCATGGCCTACAGTATGTTCTGCATTCATGTATCCCCACAAAATACTTGCCCATGTGCACACATCAAGAGCGTTTTTATAATGTTATGAGTCAGGAGTTGTGTCAGTGGTGGTAATGTATATTATGGCTGTACATGCAGAGCAGGCTATCAGCATAGTGCGGGGGATGAGCTCAGTGGAGGTGACGGAGCCAGAGCCAGCGCTGTTTCAAGTGGAGACCAGCCTGAAATCAGGGAGGCCCCCCCGCTGGACCCTGAACGGTGAGGCGCTGGAGCCTTGCGCAGCAGTGAACATCGACAGGCAGGGCACTCTCCACAGCCTGTGCTTCACCTACACAGAAAGCTCCATGTCTGGCCCCGTGCTCTTTGTAGCTGGGAAGAGTCGTTCCACTGCTCAGCTTACTGTCAAAGGTGAGTTGGCTGAACCTTGTCTGAGTGTGGAAGAGAGGCTGTGGATGAAGCAATTTAAAGTTGAAATAAGTTTGTTCTATGCCTTATGTATGCCATATGTACATTTTATATCCTTTATATGATCGTGAAAAGGATTAAGTGGGTTAAATGAATGAGTATATTATATATAGGAGTGTCTCATTAAGCAGGATTACATTTCTCCCTCTTAGAGCGGCCTCTTCAAGTTGCCCACCACTTGGAAAATGCAGAGGCGAAGGAGAACAGCTCTGTGACTCTGAGCTGTGCGTTTGCGCCCTCGCCCAGGGTGGTGAGGTGGTTTAAAGGTCGTACGGCTCTGAAGACCAACAACAAGTACAACATGAAGAGAGAAGGGAAACGAGCACAGCTGACCATTCATGGTTTGTCAGCCATGGATGCAGGACAGTATCGCTGCATGGCCGGGGGTGCACAGAGCACAGCACATGTTAAGGTAGAAGGTAAGTTAAACACAGTTCGGTTCAAGTTTTCTTTATGTCAGTTCAGTTGATGCTTTGTCATAATCTATTTCCCCTTTTTATTATAGTGCGGACGCTGAAGTTGGTAAAACACTTAGAGCCAGTGGAAATTGAGGAGGATAGCATTGCCAGGTTCACGTGTGAGCTCAACTATGTGGTTGCCAATGTGGAGTGGCTTCTCAACAATGTTCGCCTCTATTGCAATGCCATCAACAGGATCCAGCACATGGGCACTATGCACAGCCTCACAATTAAGAATCCGCGACCACAGGAGAGCAGGGTCACCTTCAAAGCTGGGCTTCTCTCTGAGACAACCATCTTAAAAGTCAAAGGTCAGCTAACTGAAGTGCATAATCAGTAGCTTTTTTCGAATACTTGCATTTCTATGTGTTAATTTCTGAGGAACATGCACACTTAAGATTGATAATCTTGGCTCCAGAGCATCCAGCAGTGTTCCTGAGGTCTCTGGAGGATGCAGTAGGAGAAGAGCAAGGGGAGGTCTGCCTGCAGTGTGAGATTTCCAAAGAGAAAGTGACCCCTGTTTGGAGGAAGGATGGCGAGATCCTGACCACTGATGATAAACATGAGTTACTCCAGTCTGGGAAGTCCATGGCACTGATCATCCATTCCCTGAGCAAAGATGATGCTGGACACTACACCTGTGACCTGGGCACCAGCCAGACCAAGGCTAAAGTTACTGTGCATGGTGAGTAGTAGTAATTGGAGAAGCTCGACACTCTGAAGATCAAGTGTTGTGCTCACATTAAGCTGTCTGCCATTTGACAACAGTGCCACCAAATGATTGATAGAATGACAGAAGGAGCCTCAAATAACGTTTGGCTTCATTCACCATCCATTCTTAAGAGGAAACGTCTTCTTAAAGGTGTACTAAGCAGTAATCAGTCACTGTTTGTAAATGGGCTCACCATTGAAAGTAAAAGCCAGATTTACTCTCGTTTGTTGTTTCACCTCCCTATATTTGCATTTTTTACCATGCTATGTCTTTGATGCCTGCTGCTTACAGTGCGCCACCTCACCTCATCATTATCTTTTTATAAAGCACCAACCTCAATTGCGCACTGTCGATACATGCTCATAAACATCCCGAACACAGTCGCGCACCCTTCTTTGTTCTTTGAACGAGTAATAGCATCTCATGCATCTTTTTTTGTGTTAATTTATATCCATTACTGTCCTGACTCACTAGATATGACATCTCATTAGGCGTTCACGTCCTGCAGATGTACCTTCACTTCAAAACTATTGAAGTATTTCTATGTTTACAGTCTGGTGCTCCACCCTTTTTAGACTTTCATTTGGGCAGTCTTGACTTAATCCTCCCAACATTTCTTTTCAGTTTCTGTGTGTGCACAGGGCCTGCAATCTCATGCCCTTTTTATGTGGATTGGCAGAGACTTAACCTATGGCAACTAGGATCAAGTGATATGCTCTTTCAATTTACAAGGACAAGGGGACTCATTATTTTAAGAGCACGGGTGCCGACAATTCTGCAGTTTAAGAATAGGCCATGAATCTGATGGATTTTTGTCTTCTCAATATCAAATGTAAGAAAAACTTAGGAAGATATAAGTGAATGAGACCCTTTTTTCTTAAAACAGACACTAAAGCAATCATGAAACAGGAATATAGAGACTTAAATTTCAGGTCAAGCTCTTTTCCAGGTATTAGTGGTGTTCCTCAGGGCTCTGTCTTAGGTCACCTTTTATTTATCATCTACTCTCTACCTCTTGGCCATATCTTTTGGAAATGTGGCATTCAGTTCCGTTGCTACATGGATGACCAAAGATGTTACATGTCTTTCTGTGGTGTTGCAGTTTCTTTCTATTTATATGTAGAGATATGTTTTCTGTAATTAGGCTGTTCTGTTGCTATATTTGTCTACAGACTTACGCATCACTATTGTTCATCGTATAAAGATAACATCAGTCCAAGAAGGAGAATGCTGCACTTTTGATTGTCAACTCTCTCACGATCTCGATGACGAGCCTTCCTGGACCATCAATGGCCAGCTGGTTGTCACCAATAGCCGTATCCAGGTTATCAACAATGGCCGCCACTATAAGATGACCATTAGAGATGCTTTACTGACCGACGCTGGAGATGTGGTCTTCACAATTAAAGACCTAAGCTGTACGACCATGCTCTTTGTTAAAGGTGAATACCTGGTTGTCTCAGATAAATTGATCAACTCTGTCTTGTTTGTGTTTGTGTACGTAGCAATACCTGTGTTTTACTTTGAACTACCATTTGGTAGATGCATTTATACAAATAATCCTGAATATGAGTGAATGCATTTCCCCTCCATTAGAGAAGCCAGTGCACATCTTCAGGGAGCTGCTGAACACTAAGGCGGTGCCAGGCGAAGACGCAGAGCTGAGCTGTGAGATCACCAAACCAGAGGTCCTGATCCGTTGGCTGAAAAATGGCCGTTTGATCAGGCCGAGCCCCAAGTATGTGATGAGTGTAGAGAAGAACCTGGCGCGACTGGTGATCAAGAATTCCACCATCAGAGACTCTGGAGAGTACTGCTGTGAGGCCGATGGCATTGCCTCGCGTGCCAAGCTGGAGATCAGAGGTAGGTGTGGGCTTTCAAAATAAATGTTAGTTGATGACTATTAACAATATAATGTCTTTACTGTAATGTTGCACAATGCTACTCTGTGCTATGTCCTGTTTTGCAATTTGGATCTGTGACTGGAAAACTAAGTGTGAAGCTTGACCCAATATCCTAAACTTCATTGTTCCTTTCAGAGCTCCAGCACACATTTGCGAGGGAGTTAAGGGACACGCGGGCAGAGGAAAAGGGTAAAGTGACCCTGGAGTGTGAGACCAGGCGGCCAGCCAAGCGAGTGACCTGGCTGAAGGGCATGGTGGAGCTGAGGTCCGGTAGGAAGTATGTCATCAGGCAGAAGGGTGTGGTGCTATCCCTGACCATCACCTGTCTGGACAAGTCGGACACAGATATTTACATTTGTGATGTCGGTACCATGCAGAGCCGGGCACAGCTGACAGTGCAGGGTGAGATCATAGTGAACATGTGCTTCTTGTACCTACTGTATATGATGTTCACAGGATTTTTGACTTTCCAACTTCTCCATGTTTCTCTCAGGTCAGAGGGTTTTGATCCTGGACGAATTAGAGGATGTCGAGTGTCTAGAGGGCGACACGGTCACATTCAGGTGTCGAATTTGTCCCAGTGACTACATTGGGGTCAAATGGTATCTGGACGAGACTCTGCTGTACACCAATGAGCTCAATGAGATCCAGATGGTGCCCGGAGGCTACCACACCCTCACATTTAGACAACTCGCCCGCAAAGACACGGGCACTATCTCATTTTCAGCGGGGGACAAAAGATCATACGCCTCACTGTTGGTTAGAGGTGAGGCTTTAATCTGCTGGAGAGTTTTACTGTGTACTTTCCTGTCACATTTCTTAATTTGGCTTCATCTCCTCGTGTTACCAGAGAGGCGTCCTACCATCATTAAAGCACTGGAAGACTGCGAGGCTATTGAAGGGGGTGGTTTGGTTTTGTCTTGCGTGGCCTCCAAGCCATGTCACATCCTGTGGTACAAAGATGGCTGCCTGATGTGGAACTCCTCGAGGTATTTTGCCAGTCGTTCCGGCTGTGAGGCCCGGCTGACGATTCGGGAGGTCAGCAACAACGATGCTGGAGTGTATGAGTGCAGTGCTGGATCTGTTACCACGAGGGCCGTTGTGACTGTCAGAGGTATGAACAGCATTTTGTATTGACCTGTTGTTGCAGGACTGCTATTGCTCACTATTGCCCAACATTAAATGCCAGAGGGATGTGACATATTTTATCAGATTTTAAATGATTTTATTGGATTATTTTTCCTCTCTGTTGTCTTTTTAAGCCATCCCAGCAGAGTTCATCCAGGCTCTTAAGTCCTTGGAGGCCAAAGAGGGGGAGACCGTCACCCTGACCTGTGAATACTCTCTGCCTGGGGTCCAGTGCCACTGGAAGAGAGGTTTCGAGAGTATCAGGCCTGGAGACAGATACCTGATTAAACAGAGGAAGACGATCAATTCTCTGACCATCAAAGCACTGAAGCCTCTTGACTCAGGAGAATATACCTGCCAGTGCAGAGATCACCACACTACAGCAAGCCTCAAAGTACACGGTATGTATTTAGCTAACTTTACCAAAAACCTACACGGTCAATTCAGACTTCTTTGTGATTTATTCTCAGATTTGCTGCTGTGCTCTGCAGTGGTATTGATGCATGCATAGTAACCCAGTCTATGGTGTATACTGAGGCCTGAGATATCCCAGTTGGCCAATAATAAATTAGTTTACCTTCAATAATGAAATTCAACATTATTATTACAGTCATTATTATGTTGTATTCTGTTATAGAGATGTGTTCTTGAGTGCTGTGTTGTGGTTTAAAAAGTTTTGCCAACTGGCTGGCATATTATTTATGTAACGCACGTCCATGCATCAAATCCTTTCAGTACTGCTGTGCACAGCTTCACCATTTTCACCTTGCTTCTAACTGAATTCAGTAAAAACGTCACCTCTTGTTTTCCAGCTATTCCCATAACATTTATACAGAAGTTAAAGAACATGCAAGCAGAGGAGGGAAGCAATGTCCTACTGCGCTGTGAGCTGTCTAAACCTGGAATTCCAGCTGAATGGAGGAAGGAACACGAGCTGTTGAAGAATGGAGTGAAATACCAGATAAGGAAAAGAGAGACCACTCTGGAGCTTCTGATCTGGAAGCCTGTTCCAGAGGACACTGGGGTCTACAGCTGTGCCTGTGCTGATCAGATAACATCTGCCACTGTCAAAATCACTGGTAAGACATGATTTACAAATAGGCTAATGGGTTTTAGTGATAGGTTTTAACTGATTTTGACAAACAATGCTCATTATCAACAATTATTTATCTCAATCTACAATCACCCATGGCTCCTCAGCTCTCCCAGTCACCTTCAAGCAGAAGCTGAGGAATGTGCTCATTGAGGAAGGCAGCACTGCGGCTCTACGCTGCGAGCTGTCGAAGCCTGGGTACAGTGTGGAGTGGAGGAAGAGCGGGGATGAACTCATCAGGAATGGAGAGAAATATCACATACGACAAAGAGACGGGCTGATTGAACTGAGGATCCTTGATGTTACACCTGAGGACAGCGACATCTACACATGCATCTGTGGAGACATAGAGACCACTGCAACTCTGACTGTTAATGGTATTTATTTATTATTTAGTTGCGACTAGCAGCTCTATTGCTCGCTCTGACTGGTTGGTTGTTCACTCTCCAAAACTTTCCCCACCCTTTTGCGGCCACAGTTTTCACACTTATAGCCTGAAATTTGGCATAGAGGTCAAGTGTGTGTGTGTGTGTGGGTGAAGGTGTGCATTTGTGCTCATGCCAATTGGCTAAAGGCAGTGTGGCAATGGAGGATGCGTATACATACGTGGCCGCAGATATTCAAATTCATTCTTGTTTCCCAGTATGTTTAATGACAATTTTTTATTGTAACATCACATTAAAAACACACAGTAACAGTTTGAGACCAGATATCTGTATATATTACACAGTGTTCATTAAATTTGGGTGGTTATTCTTTTTTTGATGACCTAACTTTATCTTTGCCTCTCAGCTCTTCCCATCACCTTCAAGCAAAAGCTGAAGAACGTCCAAGTGGAGGAAGGACACAACATCACACTGTACTGTGAGATCTCTAAAGCGGGTGTCCCTGTGGAGTGGAGGCTTGGAGGAGATCTGCTGGAGAATGGAGAGAAATACCAGATTAAGCAAAGGGCCTCAGTCCTGGAGTTGATCATCAGAGATGCTGAACCAGACGACAGCGGGGTCTACACCTGTGTGTGTAGAGAGCAGAAGACAAAGGCCACTGTTAAAGTTATCGGTATGTTCAGTGTGTGAGATGAGTGCACTGAAGCGTAGTCTCTTTTCCCATGTTTAGAAGTTTCATGAGCTCCCTGTAAAGTGGTTCTTCAACGATCTTACCTGTGTTCTGCTTCACACGTGTTAAACAGCATCTGTGTTTGGTTCAACAGCTGTTCCCACCACATTTAAAGTTAGCCTGAAGGGCCAGGAGGCTGAAGAAGGGAAGAGTGTGACTTTACGCTGTGAGCTGTCAAAGAAGGGAGTCCAGGTGCAGTGGCAGAGAAATGCTCAGGTGCTGTCTGAGTTTACGTACCGAGGGAAGTATCTGATCAAACTAGAAGGAAAGACAGCTGAGATGACCATTGTCAATGTCCAACCTGAGGATGCTGGGAAGTACAGCTGCATCACAGGAGATGAGAAAACCACAGCCGAAGTTAAAGTGAAACGTAAGTTTGAAGCCATCAAAAACCAATGAGAACACACATCATAACTGCTTCCCACATTAGCCACGGGATATTTATAATGATTATATGGTTATAACTCTATCATTTTGATCATAATATCCAAAAGGCTGTTATTATGGGTGTCACCCTTGGAAAGTCCAATTATATCTCTCACTTAAATTGTGCACTTGTGACTTAGTGATACGTAACTACAGCTTCCATTAGAATTTCAAATGTTTATATAGATTTTGTGCAACATCTCAAATCCCATATTTATGTAAACAAACTGTTAGATTTCTCTTATGGCTTTGAGGAGAGGAAGAACAGACAAACAGAGGTGCCTGCTCCTTGTATTGCAACAAAAACGTAAATGGAAATGGCAGGTTGCAAATCAATGCAATCACTGAACACTGTTTTTTTAAATATACCCACAACAGCACTTCCTGTGACATTCAAACGAGAGATCCAGCGCATGGTGGTGAAGGAAGGGGACAGTGGCGTTTTCAGCTGCGAGCTCTCCAAACCTGGAGCTCCTGTGGAGTGGAGGAAAGGCAGGACGATCCTGAAGCCTGGAAACAAATACGAGATGAAGCTGGAGGGACCTTTCGCTAAACTTGTCATCAACGACGTGGAGGAGAGTGATGGTGGCAAATATACCTGCAAGACCAAAGACAGCCAATCAACTGCTGAGCTCATTGTCCAAGGTAGGAGAAATTCAACTCCCCCACATATGTTGGATTTAATGCTTTGTGAATCACATTTCTTTCTCTTTTTTGAATTTTCCCACTGTATTCAACAGAATCACCTAAGCGCAGACGTCAAAGAGGTCAGCTCTAACGTAGTACAGTGAAAACAAAGTAGACCTAGTGGTCATTAGCACTGTGTGAGCTCCATTATGTAGCTTCACTGAAGCTCAATGGAGCGATTATTGTTTCATATGTCACATTATAGTCTAAATGTCACAGTACTTGGTGTGTACTGTACATTACTTCTCATCACATCACTCCTACAATGTAACTTCCATGTAATATTATGTTCCTTGTTCTACCAAAGACAAGGAAGTGTGTTATTGAATCCAGTGAATTCAGCAGACATCTGCATGATCAGATAATTATTACCATGTTTTCTCTTTAGCTTTCTTTGATCCAAAAGACATTAACTTGGTAGTATTTATGTCTTCATTCTTCATCCATCTTTATTTGGCCCTCTGTGATCAATAATTCTAAGTGCACTATACACCTTTTCCTACTTTTATCCGTATTATTTGCTTTTCAATTTTATGTAAGATTTCTTGTGTAAGATTTGACTCTGATTGACAGATTTGCCAGCAAGTTTCAAGATGCCACTAGTTAACCAGGAGGCAACGGAGGGCAACAGTGTGGTTCTGCGCTGTGAGCTCAACAAACCTGCCCCTTCGGTTGAGTGGAGGAGAGGATCAGAGCTGCTGAAAAATGGAGACAAATACCAGATGAGGAAGAAGGACCTGCAGGTAGAGATGAAGATTACGGAGCTCAGTCTGGACGACGCTGGAGATTATACCTGTATATGTGGAGAACACAGTACACAAGCTAGGATCACTGTGAATGGTAATAACTGCATACACTACGATGAGTTGCACTGTTTATTTTAGTGCATGAATACACATATTAAAAGGTAAACTATAGACATGATAAATACAACTGAATCCACCAGTAAAGAGTAAACAACACAAGAATACATGCAAAACTGACAAAGTTGAAATATACATTGTGAAGTTATTGAAGTGGATTTCTATGTCGCAACTTGTTGTGTATGACTATACATGCACAAATTCATTGCATAAAGTTTTTGGGTCTGAGTTTGTGTTTTGTGCTGTCTCTTGTGTATTATTCGTTTAGTTTTATGTATTTTAAAGGCCCACTTGGGGACAGGCATTGCAAATTAGCTTGTGTGTTGCATCGTTTTATGCTACATACCTGTCTCTACTTAGTAAAAAAAACAAAACTCCTCAATATGAAAATCATTTTGACATTTCTCCTGTGGTCTCCTCTAGAGCGGCCCATCAAATTCCTTCAAGAACTGAAGAATATTCAGGTCCAAGAAGGCAACGGAGTGACACTCTGCTGTGAGCTCTCCAAACCTGACACTCCAGTGCAGTGGAAGAAGGGAGACAAAGTGTTGACCAACGGAGAGAAATACCAGATGAAGCAGAGCGGCTCCAAGGTGGAGCTCCTCATCAGGAAAAGCCAGCCTGAGGACAGTGGCTCATACAGCTGTGTTTGTGAGGACGTAAAAACTACTGCCACCATCATCATCACTGGTGAGAGCAAGTACACATTATGTAAAAGAAAACATGATCGTGCTTTGGTATCTTGCACATCTTACGCAGTATTTTGCGTTCACTCCTCAGGGATTCCAATAACTTTCAAGCAAAAGTTAAGGAACCAGGAAGCTGTGGAGGAAGGCAACATGACGCTGCGCTGTGAGCTTTCTAAAGCAGGGGTCCCAGTGGAGTGGAGGAAAGATGCTCAACTTCTGATGGAGGGAGAAAAATATCAGATGAAGCAAGAAGGCAGGACAGCTGAGATGCTGATCAGAAATTTAACTCTTAAAGATTTGGGGGAGTACAGCTGTTTTGTTGGCACTGTTGTGACTTCAGCTGACATCAAAGTAAGAGGTACGTTTCACAACATCTGTTACATAGAAAAACAGACCTAGTATTTCTGACAAAGTCAATTTGCAAGATGTATTCAGAAATCTAACAAGAAACAATACAGAATTGTTTCAAAACATGAGAGTGAACTATTTCCGCTTGGTTGTTTTTTTTTTTTTGTCAGCACTTCCTGTTACATTTAAACAAGAGCTGGAGAAATTGGAGGTGAAGGAAGGGGACAGTGGAGTTTTCTCCTGCGAGCTCTCCAAACCTGGAGCTCCAGTGGACTGGAGGAAAGGAAGAGTCATCCTCAAACCTGGATACAAATATGAGATGAAACAGGAGGGACGTTTCACTAAACTGATCATCAACAACGTGGAGGAGAGTGATGCTGGGAAATACACCTGCAAGACGAATGACACCCAATCAACTGCGGAGCTCATCGTCAAAGGTAAAGTAGAAATCCTATACTGAAAACATGACATCTGAGCCTTTGTACGACGATGTTATTTGATTTAATTGAAATTGAAAGCACTTATTAAAATAGGATGAAGAAAAACTATATAATCATAGTTGTTCTCCTTGCAGCTCCTCCCATCACTTTCAAGACAAAGTTAAGGAACCAGCAGGTGGAGGAGGAGAACAGCGTGACGTTGAACTGCGAGCTGTCTAAACCCGGCCTCCCTGTGGAGTGGAGGAAAGGACAAGAGCTGCTGAAGAGCAATTTCAAATACCAGATTAAAAATCGAAACAGCAGCATGGAGCTCACCATCAAGAACGCACAGCTGGAGGACAGCGGACTGTACAGCTGTATCTATGGTGACACCAAGACAACAGCCAACATCACCATTACACGTAAGGGAAGACTGTAGATGCAGGCATGCTTGTTTGTTTTTGCAAGTGCACAAATTAAAAAAGTGTTTGCCTTGTAAAAAGAAATGCAATCATAGACACACATGAACACAACATGACCTTGCATTTTCCACAGCTATCCCCCTCACCTTTAAAATGGGTCTGAAGAACCAGGAGGCCCCTGAGGGAGGCAACGTGTCCCTTCGCTGCGAGCTGTCCAGGGCCGGGGTGCCCGTGCAGTGGTGGAAGGGGGAGGACCAGATCTATCAGGGGGGACGGTATCAGATGGCGCTGAAGGGGAAAACAGCTGAGATGAACATAAGAAACATCCAGCCTGAGGATGTCGGGGAGTACAGCTGCATCGTGGGAGAGCAGAAGACGACTGCTGAGGTCAACGTCAGAGGTATTTGACACGCTGCCATTTTGAGTTTCTTACACTGACTTCTCAATTTAAAACTTATATTATGATCCATATGTTGCTTCTGCAGCTCTGTGTTCTTTGGTAACATTGATATTTCACTGGATCTCTGTTGCTTTGACAAGAATGCAAATGAAGCCAAAGATAATTACATTAGTATTTATTATTTTAAATGTGAGCCACCTTTTGTAACATCCTGTCTCCCTTTTTTTTTATACCAGCGGCAGCATCTGTGTTCTTTGAGAAGGAACTGGAAAGCCAAGCAGTGATGGAGGGCAAATCTGTGCTGCTGTCCTGTGAAGTCTCCAGTGCTAATGTCCCTGTCACCTGGAAGAAGGACAACACTGTGATTGAAGAAGGAGGGCGGTACATTTTAAAGAAGAATGGCCCAACACACAGCCTGGAGATCAAGAAACTATACCTGGAGGATGCTGGAGAGTACTGCTGTATCACCAGAGGCAAGAAGACCACGGCCAAGCTGATCGTGAGGGGTAGGTGGTGACTATAATAGACTTTCACACCTTATTTGATCTAGTTTTATTTGATTGATACTCTTTTACAGTACAAGGAATGCGGCATGAATAAAGCCAACTGGCTGCTCTCATCTAAGTTGTTGTAAATATTTTCCATTCCATCTCTAAAAAGCCAGCTGTATATAGCTTCCTCTTCCTCCACAGAGCGCGTGCGGATCGTTACAGAGCTGCAGGGTATAACGGTGACAGCGGGTGAGGACGCGGTGTTTGTGTGTGAGCTGAGCCACGCAGACGTGAGTGAGGGTGTCTGGTGGCTTGGCTCCAGCCCTCTGCAGAAGAACGAGATGAACCAGATGATGTGCCACGGTCGCGAACAGCGGCTGGTCCTCACCATGACAACACCTGAGGAGACCGGCATCGTGGCGTTTGTGATTGGGGAGGAGAGGACCTCTGCACGTCTGCTAGTTGTTCCTAAGGCCAGAGGTGAGCAGAGAATAAGGGATAGAGGGTGTCATTTCTAAAAAGATAGTGTCATTTCAGTAAAATGATTTCCTCTGACATTTTAAAGTGACACTTCATTTCAAATTCTAGTTTTATTTGAGGAGAAGCCTAAAGACGTTGTGATCATGGAAGGAGAGACAGCCACTCTGTCCTGCACAATCTCTGATTTTACCTCCCTGGTTACCTGGAGGCGCAACCACATCCCCCTCCGAAATGGTGATAAATATGAGATACGTAAGGAGGGAAAAGTCAACCTATTGCTAATACATGATGTGGATCCCTTGGATACTGGCACATACTGCTGTGATACAGGAGACGTGCAGAGCAATGCCAAACTTACTGTAACAGGTAAAAATGGAAATAATGTAGCTTTTAGATAGCTGATTGATGTTACACACTTGGAATCAGAACTGTTATGTCTGAATAATACATTATTATGCCAAATGTCTCTTTCTCTCCTAATTTCCCAGAGCTCCCTCCATTCTTCCAAGAAGAACTGCAAAGCGTGGAAGTTGAGGAGGGAGGTTCAGCTGCTCTGTACTGTGAGCTGTCTAAACTTGGAGTGCCAATTCAATGGAAGAAGAAAGGGCTGCCACTAAGAGCCAGCCGAAAGTACGAGATCAGGCAAGATGGCTGTCTCCTCCAGCTGCACATCAAGGATCTCAAACTTGAGGACAGCGGCAGCTACTCGTGTCAAGCAGGGAGTGCAGAGACCACTGCTACTGTGACAGTGAAAGGTGTGTGAAATTGGCAGTGAACAATTATTCTGCGTTTGCTCTGCTTGCATTTAACCACACAACAAATGGGATGTACTGCAAATTTTACTACATCAGAATATTCTCTGATACAGAAAAGTCATGTATTTGTCAGTTGAGTTACTATACTGTGATTATGTACAAAGCAATTCCCACAAAAATATTTTCAAGTGCAACTTAATCTCTACTACTACTTTATTGTCAGTGCTGAATGTTTCTAGTAAACCTCTGGCTTTGAAATGCAACCACTGCATGTACTATTATGCTAAACTAACATGCTAAACTAGATGTATAATTATATCCTTCCCAACCACTTCCCATCAGAGCTCCCACCATTCTTTAAGAAAGAATTACGAAGTGTGGAGGCTGAAGAGGGAGGTACAGCCTCTCTGTGCTGTGAGCTGTCTAAAGCTGGAGTGTCAGTGCAATGGAAGAAGAACAGACTACCTCTAAAAGCCAGCAGAAAGTACGAGATAAAACAAGATGGCTGCCTCCTGCAGCTCCACATCAACGAGCTCAAACCTGAGGACAGGGGGAGCTACACATGTCAAGCAGGAAGTGCGGAGACCACTGCAACTGTGTCAGTGAAAGGTGTGTATGGCAATGAAAATGTCAGTGTTAGCAATATCTTAATCATAGAAAATGATTTTTTTTTGTGATGATCAAACCTTCCTGAAAATCTG
>NW_026079026.1:0-2429 GCF_006386435.1 Epinephelus moara | reverse complement strand
AAGTTTCCACACATCCCTCTGACTCTATTTTGACAGTGTTGGCCCACTCTGACCAGTAGAGTACTCCGGCCGTCAAACTGGACGATAAAGTCAATGGCATTGACGACTATGTAGCTTCCCTGCCTTTCTGCTTGAGCAAAGGTTCCTACTGTGATGGGAAGAGACACCTCACTTCCATTTACCTGGAGGGGTGAGGGATTAGAGAGAGGCGGACAAGAGACATTTGTTGTTACCTGTGTTTACACCAGTCAGATACAGACAGCTATTCATCTTGAAAGTCATTAAAAGTTTACCTTCACTCTTTTGTTGGGTCCAATCCTGACATGCACACTTGCTAGATGATTTGTGAGGTATATATCCACTGCTGACACAAAAGACACACGGTTGTTTCCACGATGGTTATTGGTTGCGACTACACGAAACTGTGTTTCGTTGGTGCCATGGCTCATGCTCTCGGTAATGATGTAAGAGCATGTTCCCTGGAAATGAGCCAGTGCTCCGTCATAGGTGATGTAGTGTGGGTCTCCCCACACAGTGCAAGTAGACATTGCATCGTAACAGCCCAGCTGGCCATTTTGGATGGTGCACTCTTGTGTAGGAGTGCAAGACTCAACAGAACAGCGCAGGTCATTGGGAGCATGGCACTCACATCGCTGGGAGCAACCTTCTGTCCAGAAGGATTCACCAGCCTGCAACATGAGGAAAAGAGATGCATGAAAAATAACAAAATTGAACATATGCTACAGTGAAACACAAAAAGGCTTCTAGGAAGAAAAGGGAATGGAATAATGGGATTGTCATTGTTCTGTGTTCTGCATCACGTTTGTAGTTTTGTGATTTGCTAAGCTTTCACTGTAAAATGTACATAGCTACATGGCTTGGAACTTGTCATTGTATTTAAGAAAGTTGCCACCCAGTCTTGTTACTTGCAGCTTTTCTAAAGTGAAAAGTAAAGAAATTTAGGAAGTCAAAAGAAATCTCTTTGTAGCAGTAGACTGGAGACAAGTAAAAAACAAAAACTTAAACAAGTGTCTCCTCTTTCCTTGTCTTACTTTTGTTGTAAGTTAGTACAGAAAACCATAGAGAGCATGCTGTCCTCTACAAAGAAGTCCTGATTGCAGTACATGGAAAACAATAAAAGCCCACTAAATATATATATTAACAAATTATCAAACAAGAAAATAACATGAAAGTTACAGCATGTATACCAAAATTATATAACAAACAAGACAAAGACATCAGGAATAAGGGACACCAGTTTCAATGTATTCACAGTGCTCCAAGTCATTCAGAAGGGATTTAAATTTATTAAAAGAGATCACATCAGCGGCGTGTCAAGGGACTATATTCAACTTATCTTGCATTGTAACATGCATTATGACAACTTAATAAGGTTTATGTATGTTTTTAAATGAAGTGGAGGAGCCTACAAGTGTTCCCTTTCAGTCGATTCACTCGGTACAACACACAGTTGTATATGGGATATCTTGCTTTCATCCCCCTTGGCTGAATACACCTTTAATCACGCCCTTAGGCAGATGGTGCGTGATGACGCATGCTCTTTGCGTGGCCCCGCCCGCGCATAAGAGGCCGGTCGTCAGCTCCATCCCCAGTTCTTTTGCATTTCACCTCGCAGAGAACACCTTGCAACGCCTACTAGCTTTCAGCTAATTTAGCTCATCGGCTATCGGAAAACTAGCTTAACTGTTCTGTTGGTGTTAGCCTAGCTTCCCACAGGGCGCTAGTTTTTCCACCAATTTACGCTAACGGGAATATCGCATGATGAGTACCGTCCCTAAGAAGGCTAAGAAGAAGTCGGCTCATCAGCCTTGCCCCCAAGGATGCGGCTTCGTCTTAAATCGTAAGGACTTACACGATGCCTGCCCTGTCTGTCTCGGTGTTGTCCACGCGCGCACCGCGTTGGCCGAGCCGGAGAAATGCGATAGCTGTCGCCTTCTACCGCGAACAACACTCGAGAAGCGGGAGGCTTTCGTGCTTAAGGTCCTCGGTTCCGCGGCTGCTAGCAAGCAGGACCCTCTGCTCTCTGAGACGGCTGATGTGGTTTCGTCCGCCTCTGAGCCGCGCTCTTTCCTTGGGCTGGAAATATGCACCGCCTCCGGCAGAGCGCGCCTCTCGGAACACAGATTGGCTGCATTTCAGCACTGTCTGGCTCAATTTCAGTTGGAACGCAAACTGCGCTACCACACGGTCTTGCAACTAGCGGGCATGATGGCCTCCATGATAGCAGTAGTACCGCTGGGACTGCTGAAAATGAGGGGTTTTCAGCGCTGGTCTTGTGCTCTTCGTCTGCACCCTCAGCGTCACCTTCAAAGGAAAGTGTCAACCACAACAGTGGTCTCCTACATAAACAGGCAGGGGGGGACTCGGTCCCTTCTCCTGTTGAAGTTGGCTCACTCTCTGTTAACATG
>NW_026079025.1:0-1681 GCF_006386435.1 Epinephelus moara | reverse complement strand
ATAAATAAAATTGATTGAAATTGATTGATTGATAACCACTCAAAAATAATCACATGAAACAAGAAAATTAACTGCCAACATGAAATAATTAATAAATTGCTTGAATGATTTCCTGACAAAAAAAAAATCATATTTTGGATTCTTAACCTCCTGCAGCCCTGCGTCCTCATACGTGGACAGTACATTTTTGGATTGCTGCACCTTATACCTCATGTAGCTTAACTTAGACCTGTTGTCCTCGTTTGTGGACACTTTTTGTGCCATCTAGTGGCAGTAAGAGCACAATCTCTAAAGGCCCTGACACACCAAGCTGACGGTCGGCCGTCGACCAAAGTTGGGCCGTCGGTGAGCGTCTGTCGGCCTAGTTTTTGCGGTGTGTCCCGCACCGTCAGCACTTCAGTGTCAGCGGCTTTTTGGCCGATTGAGCATGTTGAATCAGCGGCAGAGCTTGTCGGTGAGAGAGATCACTCTGATTGGCTGTTCAGGTTTTATTTCCGCGCTTGTAGCAAGTGAATCTGCCTGTAGTGAAACCGGGGCTAACCGGTGCTTCCTCCTCAGGCTCCACTTCACTCAGCAGCAGCGGGTTTATCGGGCAGCTGAGAGAAGTGGAGCCTACGGAGGAAACACCGGGACCGTCTGGATGTAATAGTCCGTGGAGGTGCTGCGGTGCTCGGCTGCACAGATAGGAAACCCCTCGGCTGACAGGATGTACCACTCTCTCACTCCGCTCTCTCTCACGCAGGCGCAGAACGTACGTGCTACTTGGCCGTCGGATGTAGTCCGTGTAGTGTGTTCAAATGCAACTGACACAGGGCGACGTGAGGCAACGTAGACAACGCAACAGTTGGCTTTTGTCGCCGCTAGTTCTTTGATGTCGGTTTGGTGTGTCTGCACCTTAATCCAGTAAAAACAAGATGGCAGCCATCTCTGCCAAGTCAGTCTGCAACCAACCCTGACACAAAAATGGACAAGGTCCAAAACCTGATAAGATTTGATGATTGGAACTTGTTTATTTATGCCTGAGAACTTTGTAGTTTGATATGACAACAAATTTGACCAACCTAAACAATAGTAACGAGATAAGATGCTGTTTATTGGGAAGTACTCATTTGAGGACATCGGGACTTTATTATTGTATAACTGCAGCACTTCACACAGGACAATCAGGTGTGGCCGACTGTTCCTGCAGACATAAAGGACATTCCTAGCTCGGAGTATGGAGCAGGGAAAATTCATGCAAACCTCACAAGGCTGTCTGATATGTTGCATCATTTGCAATTTTGTTTTTGCACAGCCATGTTCAGGCAATGAAGTAAAAAGTTAAGAGGTAAGACTTGAACGTTGACCCCTGACCGACAAAGATACAAAACACTGAACACATGTTGCATTGTTTGTAATTTTGTTTTTGCACAATGTTTTTCAGCCTTTGAAATAAACAGATTTATTCTTTATAATCTTGGTGCAGTCCTGGACTCAGAGCTGAACTTTAACAGCCACATTAAGACAGCTACAGAGTCTGCCTGCTGTCACCTTCAGAACATCTCAAGGATAAAAGCACTCATCCCATATGGAAAAGAAATAGAAAAAACTTATAAGAAGTTCCATCACCTTCAGTTTATGTTTTATGTATTGTGCATCATATAAGGCTGATTTACTCTTGAAAGTGGCCACTTTTGCATTT
>NW_026079024.1:0-4166 GCF_006386435.1 Epinephelus moara | reverse complement strand
TGAATTATTTGATAGTTGCCGCAAATAAATGAATTTATGGGTATGCATCAAAACTCTACCAATAAAACCAAAGACGCACAGGCAATGGTCACTTCGCGGTAAAACAGTTCAACTTTGGAACAACTTTTCACCCCTAAGGGAATTGCTCATTTGTATACACAACACTTGATAAGTCTAAATAGGCAAGAATCTAAAGGACAAGAATATGTGGGAAGAAAATGTCATTGCCTGTTGAAGACATTTAGTTAGCAACTTGTATAAGCTGCAGATATTTAGTAATTGTGGTTTATTCATTCAATTAGATTCAAATTTGCTTTATTGGTGTAAATATCACAACAACAATATTGCCAAAGCATCAAGAATCAATTCAACAAAAATTAATGTCATGAATTAAAACAAGAAAAGAGTAGCATAGCTCTGTCTGTGGGCGTACATGTGTGTTCGAGTTATATTATTGTATGTGTGATTTTGTATATGTGTGTATATGGGGAAGAAATAATTAAAAGAAAAATAATAATAGTAATAATAATAATGATTAAAATAATTGTGATTATTATCACAATTAAGTTATCTTTTTTTTATGAAAATAAATGATAATTTAATCATTTAAGATTCCTTCAAGACATGTTTTAACGTATATAAATGTTTCTCTTTGAATAATAATGTATGATATAGTTTTTCCACAAAAAATTCAATTATCTTGTTAAAATCCTTAAAATGACATCTACACCTTCTCCCTCATTAAAAATGCTAGAATCTATCAATATGCCAATTTTATTCTTCATCCCAAAGGTTTCACTGTTAAGTTCATTCTCAGTGTATGTGCACTGGAGGCTTCAAGTTTCCACATCACACTTGTGTAAGTTGAACATTGGACAATGACTGGATTCTAAAATATTTGTGATGTCACAAATCATGCTTGTAGCCCTTCCAAAGAATGAACGACATATTCAAGATTTTGGCTTTTGATATGCAGACATATTTTAATTAAATGGTTCAAACATAGGCTACATAAGCCACCAACATAGGCTCGTAGCCCTAGCCCTTAAAATCATGAGCCTTTTTAGCAGATAAATGTGAAAACAGCCTTCGGGTGTCAAGCTCTGCACATACATCATTCTGCACAGTGAGGCTCAAACATTCATCTGTAGGAACAAGAAGAAAACACATTTTTGAGTGGAGGAGGATTAGGTTATTGTAACCATGGTTTTTAAAACCTTACAACCTGCACCTGACCCCCTATGAGAGCCAACCCATCCTGCAGCGCCGCTGTCCAAGGTGCTGGACAGGTACTGTAGGCCAGATGCTGCAGAGAAATCCGTATTAACAAGAAGCAGAAGAAAAGAAAATAAATCCAATTAAAAGACATATTTGCTGCCACAGAGTAATTCTGTGAACTGACAAGGAATGACCAGTGTGTGTGTGTGTGTGTGTGTGTGTGTGTGTGTGTGTGTGTGTGTATGTGTGTGTTTCTGTAAGTTATTTCTAACTTACTCAGAACGCTGCTCTGTCACTTTATGACCCACCCCACCCGACCTGCGGGTTGCTTGTCAATACACGCATCACTATTGGCAGGTGTATAAGTAAACAAACAAACAAACAACAACCACAAAGATCATTATTCAGTCTCATATTACATTTGTGGGAAGTTATTACAGTTTAGATTTTCACCTTCCCACGTATGTAATAATTTCCTGCAAATGTAATAGTTATTACATTTGCGGAAAATTGTGTGTTATGTTTGTAGTAGGCAGATGCTATTACGTTTGTGGGAAATTTATTACATTTGCAGGATTATTACATTCAAAGCTGCAGATTTGTATTACGTTTGTGGTTTATTACGTTTGTGGGCCGTTATTACGTTTGCAGGTGTAACAGTGGATTCAAAGTGGATTTGTTTTTACAGACATTGTCAAGGTGTGTGTACCTGTTCCTGGGCCGGTCATGGGATGGAGGGCTGTAGAAAGCTTCCACAGCAGCTAGAAGGCGATCACTGGGTGGCATGGGAGGGGGCAGCCGGATGTCTTTAGGGTCCAGAGGTTTATAATCACAGTCCTCAAGCTGAGCAAAGGACATTACAAGGAGGATCAGAAGACATGTAGGGTTGACTGTTATAGATAAATATATCTAGTGAGCCAGTTTTTAAACTGTAGATCAGACTTTTCTATTTTGAATTTAAAAACTACAGTACTGTGGCAGGTGTGGATTAGTATTCTCCAGTATTATAATCTTTTTGGCAATTTCTACTGGTCTGTTTCCGAAGTTGTCTCAAAAAGTGTTCTATAAATGACTTCACTGTCCATTCTGTAAGCCACTGTGGCAGTGCTGCATCAGGCTTTACCATTGTTCTTTCTCCATAAGTTGTATTAAATCATGATGGCTTTCTTGTATCAATAAAGTGAATTTGTCAGCTGGGAGATGAACCAGCTAATAACTAATGTCATGCCCTTGTCCTCAAATCAGAGGCAGGTGACTTACTTTGACCAGCGGAGCCATGAGACCAGCTGGCAGGTCAAAGTAGGGTACATTGGGCACCAGACTGGGATCATCCTGCACAGGATGCTGTCGATGACGCATGTGGGGCGAATGGCCATTGAAGCCATGTGGGGGTGGGCCAAAATCCGGGTGCTGACCTCCACCCCAAGGAGGATGGTCTGCACCCATACCTGGGTGAGGGAGCCTCTGATTGGGATGGTGGTGGGGAGGAGGACCTGGCATGTCTGATGAAGGTAGATATTTCACACAAAAAAAGTTAATAAATACAATTACAGGTGCAAAACCAAGTAGCTTTACAGGTGCATATTAGTGAAATTACTGTTCAATCACTTTCTGCCTTTGTGCTCACCTCCGGGAAAATCTCCCTGAGCATAGTCAAAGCGGTGTGGGGTGTATGGCGGCCTGTCGTAGTGGTGCCTGGGAGGGAAATCGTCCTGCATAAAGCGTGGTGGGAAGCGTCCGAAACTGTGCGGTGGTGGGGGCTGGTTGAAAGGAGGTGGCTGCTGGTGAGGAGGGAAGGGCCCTCTGAAATGGGGAGGTCTCTGTAAAAATGCAAGATGGACACGGTGGACACAGTCATTAATGTCAGTGAGTAGGGTTGGGCACCAAAATCTGATGCCAATATGGCACCAGTTACTATAGGAGCAGTGTGTACTGGACCAAATCACAACACAGATTTCGGAGGCTCATTCTGGTGCCTGATTGTGTGCATAATGAGTGTACCGCAGAGAGAGTGAGGGAGAGGGTGGATGCATGGAGTATAAAAAATGTTTAACTTCTTCTTACTCCTTTTGAACATGAACAGTATTATTTGAGTTGCTCATTAGTTGCTTATATGTTACTGAGGATCCCGTCTGTTTTTGTTTTTATTGCTTAGAAATTTTATTTTGTATTACTTTAACATGTTCAATAAATTGACTTAAAAAACATAGCAGTGCAGTGTGTGTACCATTTAGGCTATTTGTCAGTGAATAAATGCTACAACTCCTCAAGACCCAAGGCAAGTTCCCGTGTCTTGCTTGGGCTGGGCAATAATTATAACTTTACTTATATCAATATAACCTTCTTCGATATAAATAGAATAAATTATTGGTAAATCTTTGATATAATTAAACCAACCATACGCCTGTAGAGAGGGCAGTGATGTACCTTAAACACCAGTTGCCACACTCCAAGAGGTAGAATAAGAAAAGTTAATGCATACAGTAACATTATAATGTTACAACAACATTCAACATGCTTATAAAGTTAATTTCAGTCTGAATATATTTGACCACAGACAACGGCACGGGGCTACCCCACACTGAATTCGCCACATAACGTTAGCTACAGTAGCTGTATAGGTATTGGCTAGACTAAGGCTAACGGTAAGTTAGCAAGCTAGCATGACTGACCAGTGTTTCCCCTACCATTATATTAGGGGGGCGCCCTAATTTTATTTAAATTTTATTTTCTATATAGCGCCAGATCACAACAGAAGTCATTTAAAGTTACCTTTCCTATAGAACAGGTCTATACCTTGTCCTTTTATTAAACAAACTAAATAGCCTTATGTTAATTATCTTATTTACACAACAGCCTGTCATTTGTCTCTACATAGTTGCGCGTTTATAATTCTCCTCGCGCTGCTGTATCGCACACGGCCAAGTTCTGTGCACGCGCACGCACAC
>NW_026079023.1:0-3646 GCF_006386435.1 Epinephelus moara | reverse complement strand
ACAGAACTGGGTGGAGCTTTGGCCTAACCTTGCAGGGGTTGAGAGAAAAGCATAAGATACCCTGCACACCACACTTCCCAGGTCATCAAGGAGTGTGGAAACATGTTGGTATATCATGCCCAGAGGGGAGTCGGGTGCAACACAGCTGACATACATCCAACCCCTTTTCACAAGTGCTGTGTCCGTCTGACAAATACAGACCCTGAAAAGGAGACACACATGAGAGAACCATGTGAATGGGCAGGACATAGACAATGACACTGCCGTACATATTTCCTCAACACTGAACAAGGCTGCCGACACTGCCACATCATGCTGAGGAGAAGCACTCACAAAGCCATCTCACAAGGCCTTTCTTGAATAGGGCCTTAATGGCCATACCATCACCAAAGCACACAAACAGCTGTTCAGTGTGTCTAATTGGGGCTGTGCATTCGATATAACATGCCAACGCATTAACTGGGCAGAACAGATGCAATTTTGCTTCCCTTCCCCCTCATAGGATGGAGAACAAAAAGCATAACTGTCAAACTCTCAACCTAAAAAACCCTCCTTATCTTCTTGGGAACAAAGGAAGTATTTGGTCTGAGAGAGGCCTTCTTTGAAAGATGCACCAGTTAGAATGGATTCAAGTCTTAAGACTTACCTTTTTGATAAAGCTTATAGTTAGGGCTGGCTCAGGCTTGTTTTCGAACAGCCCCTAGTTAGGCTGACAAAGACTTAGTCTGCTGGGGGACCTCCTATAATACACCGAGCACCTTCTCTCCTTCTCTCTCTCTCTTTCTCTCTCTCTCTCTCTCTCTCTCTCTCCTTTGCTAACACTTATGTCCTGTTACTGCATCTCGCTAACTCGGCTCTACTGCATGTAACTAACTCGGCTTCTTCTCCAGAGCCTTTGTGCTCCACTGTCTCGCAGGTTAACTCATATCGCAGCGGTGCCTGGATGGTGTGACGTATGTGGTTGTGCTGCTGCCATGGTCCTACCTGATGAATCATGCACATACATATACTNCACCTGCTACTCAGTTTTAATACACTCACACACCGATGGAACAGCCATCGGGAGCAATTTGGGGTTCAGTATCTTGCTCAAGGATACTTCGACATGCGGACTGGAGGAGCCGGGGATCAAACCGCTGATCTTTCGATTTGTGGATGACCCACTCTACCTCTGAGCCACAGCAGCCCATATATGATCAACAGGGTGACAAGAATAGTAGAAATTGTTGCCAGTCACAATTAGAAAGCTGTTGTGGTCTGGGTTTTGTATTGGATTTTTTTTTCCTCTGTCTCTCTCCTTCCCCTCCCCATTCTGTTTTTCGCTCTCCCTGCAGTGTTTGTGTGTGTGTGTGGCAATAGGCGTGGCTGGCTTTCCACTCACTCTCTCCCTGTGATTCGGCAGACGAGACACACCTAGCTGTAATCTCCACTATCAACCCTCCATATTAACCTGGTCATGACTCCACTCCTGTGCCAGATAATTCCGTCCTGTTCGCTAGTGTATACGGCCCTTGTGAATTTTCCCATCAGTGTTTTCTGAAGACTTTTTTGCTGAGTATTTTCATAGCTTCTTACCAGTGCCTCGCTTTCATGTTTTTTTAGAGTGTTCCACGCTGCCAGCATCATCAACAAGTGCCTCTGTGTTCCTGCATTTTTCTCCAGTGTTCAGCTGGATTTGGTACCAGTTAAGAGGACTTTCCCCACTCCCAAGCCAGCCTGTCTCCTGTCACCTCCACCTGTGCCTTTTTGCCTGTTTGGTTCATAAAAACCTTTAAGCTATGTAACCGGCATTTGCCACTGCCTCAATTGGTCCAGAACACTAACTCAACCTTAACAACCTCAACTATATGTATGAATTTTGGTGGACATATATTGGAAAGGAATTTTCTTTTGAATTTAAATGGCCACACCACATGCTTTGGCTGAAAAAGTCGACTGCATGTGTAATATTGGCCTCTTGTAGCAACATAATACTTAGGTCTTGCAGATGATGAAATACTTTGGCTTTTCTGGGTGGGTTACTTTAGCCCCTTACATTCCAAGATGTTTGATTGGTAATGCTATCCCAATTGTTAGGACCACTCATGACACCACAAGAATGCAGAATGTCATTATAAACAAACAAAATTTGTCATCTAAAACAGTAGATTTGAAAACTTATTGCAAGAACATCAGAACTACACACAAACTGTGAGCCATCCTGGAACCNCCTGTCCCTACATAACATAGACCCAGTCACACTGATCCTGACCAGTGAAAGGTTAGTTGTCATAGCCTACCTACTTCTTTATAACCTAGGCCTTTGCAGCAGAGAAGTAGGGGGCCACAGCCAACCCAGGTGGTAAGCAACAGAACTGGGTGGAGCTTTGGCCTAACCTTGCAAGGGTTGAGAGAAAAGCATAAGATACCCTGCACACCACACTTCCCAGGTCATCAAGGAGTGTGGAAACATGTTGGTATATCATGCCCAGAGGGGAGTCGGGTGCAACACAGCTGACATACATCCAACCCCTTTTCACAAGTGCTGTGTCCGTCTGACAAATACAGACCCTGAAAGGGAGACACACATGAGACAACCATGTGAATGGGCAGGACATAGACAATGACACTGCCGTACATATTTCCTCAACACTGAACAAGGCTGCCGACACTGCCACATCATCCTGAGGAGAAGCACTCACAAAGCCATCTCACAAGGCCTTTCTTGAATAGGGCCTTAATGGCCATACCATCACCAAAGCACACAAACAGCTGTTCAGTGTGTCTGTTCGGGGCTGTGCATTCGATATAACATGCCAACGCATTAACTGGGCAGAACAGATGCAATTTTGCTTCCCTTCCCCCTCATAGGATGGAGAACAAAAAGCATAACTGTCAAACTCTCAACCTGAAAAACCCTCCTTATCTTCTTGGGAACAAAGGAAGTATTTGGTCTGAGAGAGGCCTTCTTTGAAAGATGCACCAGTTAGAATGGATTCAAGTCTTAAGACTTTCCTTTTTGATAAAGCTTATAGTTAGGGCTGGCTCAGGCTTGTTTTCGAACAGCCCCTAGTTAGGCTGACAAAGACTTAGTCTGCTGGGGGACCTCCTATAATACACCGAGCACCTTCTCTCCTTCTCTCTCTCTCTTTCTCTCTCTCTCTTTCTCTCTCTCTCTCTCTCTCCTTTGCTAACACTTATGTCCTGTTACTGCATCTCGCTAACTCGGCTCTACTGCATGTAACTAAATCGGCTTCTTCTCCAGAGCCTTTGTGCTCCACTGTCTCGCAGGTTAACTCATATCGCAGCGGTGCCTGGATGGTGTGACGTATGTGGTTGTGCTGCTGCCATGGTCCTGCCTGATGCATCATGCACATACATATACTATCATATATTAATATATACCTACAACATATTGTACCACAATAGCCGTAATTATTATTATAATATTATTACCTAAATTAATGTTGTTGTAAGCTTCTGTCTCTACTGTCTGTCCTGCATCTCTCTCTGTCTCTTCATGTATCATTTTGTATATGGATTACTGTTAATTTATTATGTTGATCTGTTTTGTACGACATCTATTGCACGTCTGTCCATCCTGGAAGAGGGATTCCTCCTCAGTTGATCTTCCTCAATCAATCAATCAATCAATTTTATTTATAAA
>NW_026079022.1:0-1699 GCF_006386435.1 Epinephelus moara | reverse complement strand
GTGAGAGCTGTGTCTCAGCTGGAGGAGATGCTCAGTGAACAGATGAAGAAGCTAGTTGAAGCTGAGCTGAAGAGGGTCCAGCAGTATGCAGTGGATGTGACTCTTGATCCTGATACAGCACATCCTAAACTCATCCTGTCTGATGATGGGAAACAAGTGCATCATGGTGATGTGAAGAAGAATCTCCCAGACAACCCAAAGAGATTTTCTTGCAGTTTTTTTGTTTTAGCAAAGCAGAGTCTCTCTTCAGGCAGATTTTACTTTGAGGTTCAAGTTCAAGGAAAGACTAACTGGGACTTTGGAGTGGCCAGAGAGTCGATCAACAGGAAGAAAAACATCAGAATGAGCCCTCAGTGTGGTTACTGGACTGTATGTATGAGAAATGGAAATGAGTACAAAGCTCTTGCTGACCCTCCAGTCCGTCTCTCTCTGAAGTCTCGTCCTCAGAAGGTGGGGGTGTTTGTGGATTATGAGGAGGGTCTGGTCTCCTTTTATGACGTAGATGCTGCAGCTCTTATCTACTCCTTTACTGGCTGCTCCTTCACTGAGAAACTCTTCCCATTCTTCAGTCCTGATAATAATGATGGTGGTACAAACTCTGCACCTCTGATCATCTCTCCTGTCAGAGTAAAATAATCACTTATTTCATGTACTGATTTATTTCTATTCAAAGAAACATTTAGTGTGAAAACTGTAGTTTATATGTTATTTTGTTTCTGGTTTTAGAAGTTCTGATTCAGAGTGATCTTTCTTGGTGATGACACATGTTGTTTTTGTTGTTTGAGTTGATGGTAACATGTCGTATTTACCTGAAGAACCACAATAAAAATAAGTCTTAGAAGTTACTGTGTTATTGTTGACATGTTGCAGAAATGTGTGACGTCTCCGTCTTTGTGTCCAATAAACTAAACTCTTCTGGTTAAAGTAAAACTGAGGCACCTCAGAGTTCACACACACATGATTAAAGTTAAGCAGCACCTTCTCACACACCTCACTCCTCCCACCTGTCAGGTACAGCTCCACCTTCTCTACATATTATCCAGAGAAAACCCTGGTGCNAAACAAATTATTAAAATGGTAAAATGAGTGTTTGTATGTTTTTTTTCTTTCACCCTATGTGTAGATATGGCTGCTGCAAACTATCTGCCATCTGAAGATCAGTTTCTGTGCTCCATCTGTCTGGATGTGTTCACTGATCCTGTCAGCACACCATGTGGACACAACTTCTGCAAAAACTGCATCACTCAACACTGGAATATTAGTGACAGGTGCCAGTGTCCGATGTGTAAAAAGGTTTTCAACACAAGACCTGAACTTGAAATCAACACTTTCATCTCTGAGATGGTCGCTCAGTTCAGACAGTCAGCTCAACAGAAAGCCAGCAGCAGCAGCTCACAGCAACAAGTGTCCACACCAGGAGAAGTTCCCTGTGACGTCTGCACTGGAACCAAACTGAAGGCCCTGAAGTCCTGCCTGGTGTGTCTGGTCTCCTACTGTGAGACTCACCTGGAGCCTCACCTGACAATGTCAGGCCTGAAAAGACATCAGCTGATGGACCCTGTGGAGAACCTGGAAGACAGGATGTGTACGAAGCACGATAAACCTCTGGAGCTGTTCTGTAAGACCGACCAGACATGTGTCTGCATGCTTTGCACTGTTTTAGGTCACAAGACACATGATGTTGTTCCTCTGAAAGAAG
>NW_026079021.1:2138-2908 GCF_006386435.1 Epinephelus moara | reverse complement strand
ATTTTTAATTTATGGTTTGTTGTCACTATCCATCTATGTTTCTGATGACATTTTACGTGACAAATGGGCCAAACAGCAACAGAATCTTGTTTTATATGTGGTCAGCACTGAACTGAGTTTGATCTGTGTTTGAGGAAGAGAGAAGAGAGATGGGTGGGTCTCTCTCTCAATCCGCTTCTATACTCTTTATGTCTGTCGTGACGGGCATACGAAAATCCAAACATACAATCTGTAGTTGAAGTAACAACCCTAGAGCCAGCGAACATCTGCTTTGAGTTGAGAGATGAACAGGGAGATCTGGGTGCTGGTAAGATGGAGGGAAGTTTACCACAGTTCATTTACACATACTACCCCCACTGTTACAAGGACAACATTACACACAAGCTGACACTAGATTTTGCATAGCTGCGAATAGTTGGCTATTGATAGAGTGTCATTAGATCCATGCTTCACTAATCTGCGTGTGTGTGTGTGTGTGTGTGTGTCGGGTTGTGTCTTGATTTTGAATCAGTTAGACACTGACTGTCCATCTTGATATAAATGTTTGTGTCCTCTTCGCTTCATTAAATGTATATATTTTGTGACAATCCATGATATACTATTGTAAGACTGGATCCTGGGGGGACACCAAATTTCTCTTGTTGGTCTTGAGCTAAAATAGTTGGGAAACTCGTGCTGTAACATGCTACCCCTCATGTGGGCCATCTATAAGCTTGTTTGACCATATCTGCTGTACTATGCACACTGTACTGTCTATGCAGTAAAAAGAT
>NW_026079021.1:0-854 GCF_006386435.1 Epinephelus moara | reverse complement strand
AGCCCGACCGGGCCCCATGGCCTAAGGCCCAGCCACCAGATGCTTGCTGGTGAGCTCTCCCCCCGGGTCTGGCTCCAGGAGGGCGAGGTGCTCACCTCCCGAAAAGTTCGTGTCATCGAGGTCTTTTGAATCACTCTTAGTCTGGTCCGTCCCCTCGGACCACTTTGCCTTGGGAGACCCTATCAGGGGCTATTAGCCCCTGACAACACAGCTCCCAGGTTTACAGGGACACACAAACCCCTCCACCACATTAAGGAGGCGATTCTCGGAGGAATTGGTGCTACATGACAAGATAAAAAGGAGGAAAAGGGCTGTGGCATTTGCCTTTGCTCAAGAGGTAGAAAACATACATCTACCAGAATGCACTGTGCTGCATAATCTTTACATGTAAAATCTTAGACTCTTGTTAGCCTGGCTTGACAAATTTTCAAAAAGTAAGTTGACATCTTTTAGTCATTAAAAAATGGTTTAATGGACGAAAATGCTGAACATTAGGTCCACATTTCTCTGTGCTGGACTATTAACAGTTTGTTTACAGTTTTGAGTTTGTTTATACAAACTCTTTGTCCTCTTGTGTACTATAGCTGGTAGAGAGGAGAGTTGTTTTTGCATCAGTCATGCAGCTGGCATTTGCATAGTGTATTAAAAGATAATCTTTGGTTCCCCTTTCCATGTGGCTCAAATAAATGACTGTGTTGTTTTTAAAATTGCTAGATAAAAGTAGAGAGAGTACTGAATAGTATATTTGTCACTCTCCCCACACTGATTCCAACATGAAATATCCTTAGACATACATGACACATTCAGACGGTGGGTGTGAGTTGAGGATGTCACAAATGTGGTTGCACTGTTTT
>NW_026079020.1:0-1185 GCF_006386435.1 Epinephelus moara | reverse complement strand
CGGGCAGGCCGTTCCTCCCAATCACGCCCCTCCATGTCCCGCTGTCATTGCCCACGTGAGCGTTGAAGTCCCCCAGCAGAACAATGGAGTCCCCGGTTGGGGCACTGTCCAGCACCCGTCCCAGGGACTCCAAAAAGGCCGGGTACTCTGAACTGTTGTTCGGCGCATAAGCACAGACAACAGTCAGGACCCGTTCCCCGACCCGAAGGTGCAGGGAAGCAACCCTTTTGTCTACTGTGGTGAACCCCAACGTACAGGCAGAGAGTCTGGGGGCTATCAGAAAGCCCACCCCGGCCCTCCGCCTCTCACCCGGAGCAACTCCAGCGAAGGAGAGAGTCCAACCCCTCTCAAGGACTAGGGTTCCAGAACCGGAACTATGTGTCGAGGTGAGGCCGACTATATCTAGCCGGTAGCGCTCAACCTCTTCCACAAGCTCCGGATCCTTCCCCGCCAGAGAGGTGACAAAAAAAATAACATATGCATGTCACCTCCCGGTCTCCGTAGGAACATGATGGAGATTTTCAACACCTAACCATGCTGTCAGACAGCCGTTTACAACTGAAAACTGATGCAGTTACATGATGCTCTCCTAAAACCAAACAGACTCCACTGACAGAATCAGTAATTTTACCTCACAGAACACAATGAGTCGCTGGTCTTCAGCTGCCCTTCAGTTGGACAGTTTGTGTTGTTGTGTGACTTTTGGAACCGACCTAACCATGCCAGTTCTCTTGTCTGCTTCTCCAAACTGGGAGAGTAAAGCTGATAACACACAATTCCAAATGAAGGCTGAGTCATGAAGATCACTCAGGGATGTTTACATTTTTTAAAAATAAATTTACAATAATATCTGAAAAGATGTTTTCACTTCATTGACATCATTATGGCCTATTTTGTGCAGATTTCTTTCTTATTTTTTTTTTTTTAAGATATTTTTGGGGCATTTTCAGCCTTTAATGGATAGGACAGACAAGTGTGAATAGGGAAAAGAGAAAGGGACTGACATGCAGCAAAGGGCCACGGGCTGGAGTCGAACCCGGGCCGCTGCGGCAACAGCCTTGTACATGGGGCGCATGCATTGTGCAGATTTCTTAAAAGAAAACTATGTTCAAATCAGTTTTAGAATTTAGCAGCCAGAGTAGCTCTCCTGTTCTGGATCCAAGTACAGGAAAGAGCCACAGTGCT
>NW_026079019.1:0-1394 GCF_006386435.1 Epinephelus moara | reverse complement strand
CAACTTCATCATGAGAACAAAACATCAGGCCTAGCTGTTGATGGTCAGTAAATATTGGAGCTTTACTGTGTAAGAGTGTTGCTCGAAGAGAAGTTCCCATTAAACAGATACAACATGTTACCAGAGAACTACACACAGTGTGCCTGTCAAATCNAAATATGTGTGTGAAGCTGGCAACTTCACCATGAGAACAAAACATTAGGCCTAGATGTTGATGGTCAGTAAATATTGGAGCTTCACTGTGTAACTGAGTGTTGCTTGAAGAGAAGTTCCCATTAAACAGATACAACATGTTACCAGAGAACTACACACAGTGTGCCTGTCAAATCCCTGGGAAGTTCTCATGGTTAGAAACTTGATAAACACCTCTTTGTACGGTTATTTAAATACTTGATGAATTTCAATAATTGTGTCAATTTTTAAATCATATATTAAATCTTGAATTAAATCAGGGTTAAGACACAAAATATGTCACATTGTTTCACTTGCAGGCAAAATGAAAACAGTTTACAGTCTCCATTAGAGTTTTATCTTATTTAATTTCATTTCATTATTTTGGCACTAGTTAAACCGTTTGGATTTTAAAAAAACCCCAAAGTAAACTCTATTTTCAAAGTGGTCAGTGTTTGCTTNTTACAGTCCCCATTAGAGTTTTATCTTATTTCATTTCATTTCATTATTTTGGCACTAGTTAAACCGTTTGGATTTAAAAAAAAAACCCAAAGTAAACTCTATTTTCGAAGTGGTCAGTGTTTGCTTTTTTCCAGAAGCAACCAAAGTAAACTCTATTTTCGAAGTGGTCAGTGTTTGCTTTTTTCCAGAAGCAAATATAACATGCTTTCACTGTTAAGTCTTCATAGCAAATTGTGAAAATCATTGGATTTAAAGTGTGGTAAAAGATCAACATGAGCAAGAAAAATCAAGCAATATGAAATTACTGCCATTTAAGTCTCATCAGTTATTGCCTTAAAAGTATTTTATTTATTTCTACTGTGTTAAAAACATTGTAAAAGAAAACATAGGGTGCCCGGTTGCTTAGTGGATAGAACAGGCATCCCATATACAAAGGCACTGTCCTCGCCGCAGCAGCCGTGGGTTAGATTCCAGCCTGCGGCCCTTTGTTGCATGTCAACCCACCTCTCCCTCCATTTCACACATAGGGCTCTAGTTTCGCAGACCTCCGTCCCTCCTACCTGCGCAAGCTGAAAAGAAGGAGGAGAGAAGGCGTGGAGTGGGTTTTACACACATCACACCAATCAAATGCGCCCCTCTCCTCGCTCTTAAATGCGCGAAGGTGTAATGGGAGTTTACTCAATTTGCCACAGCAAAAGAGAGCGGCAGCGTCAGACGGCCAAACTTCTCCCAGGAGGAATCTAATGTTTTGGTCCAGGAGG
>NW_026079018.1:0-1793 GCF_006386435.1 Epinephelus moara | reverse complement strand
ATTTTAGGCGTTTTTGCTACAAAATGGGGGTGGATTTAAAGAGAAAAAACAGAAAACATCAGGACTAAAAGTTGACTAAAACTAATAAACATTTTCGTCTAGAGACTGAGACTAAATCTAAATTATCTGTCATAGTCCTGAAGCAGACCATCTGCTGGGGTACCATCAATAAGTTTGCCCTAAAGAATCAGGAGTGGAATCCCTCTGTTGCTGCCCTACATGCCAGCAGGCACAAAGGAGCCTTCTAAGTCATATCTGATAATTATTTCAAACACTGATAACCATTACTCACGCCTATTTAATAGAATGATAACGTTTGAATCATGTGGCCAGGTAGGCTGTTTCTCCCTTTCCCCAGTGTTTATGCTAAGCTAAGCTAACCAGCTGCTGACTGTAGCTACATATTTACCGTAGATGAGAGTGGAAATTATACCTTGGCAGCCTGTCTCTGAATGAATCACTTTCAGTAACAAGGTAAATGGACTTTATTTCAGCGAGTCATGAACGAAGCGATATTTGTTTCTCAGGTTTCCCATGCTGATCGCTCACCTTGGCTCGTCTCCATTTCCACACAAATCACAAACTCTCACAGGTACGCTGCTGACAGACACTTTATTTGTGATGTATTTGCATACAAATAGACCATCTATCTTCTCATTCAGCTCTTTAGAAGTGCTGATCATGAGGGATTTAATAGAAAGTAGCTTTGTTTGACTTCAGAGATTAATACACCTCAGACAGTTTAAATAGGCCGCATCGACCAGAAAAAGACCACGACGGGTTTGAAAGTGAAATCTATTACCAAAGTGTGCCAGTTCTCCACTCCCTCTCTCTGCGCAGCCCGCCCTGTATTACACAGCAGATCAATAATGTTGATTAGTGCTTTTAAATGTTTGTGCTGCAACATGTTTTTCTTGCAGTGAGCATTTACTGAAGGTTATTTAGGAGCTCATGTCATCCTGTGTGTCTGCACCACCAGGGTGATGCTTATTTCATAAATGTGCTGAATCACTTTAGTGTTCGGGCTTCAACTGATTAATACTCATTTATCAAGACGCTTTGGTTTTTGATTTTGTCTCCTTTCTTTATTGCCTGGTTACAGCTTTACTGTCACGTGTATGGGTGGGGTTCAGTAACATTAAATCAAATCAGTATCCAGTCCACACATTGAATCTGAATCCCTCTGATAACAGAGACGAATTATCAGCACGTTGCAGAGCAGAAGACATCAATGACGTCAATTAATAAAAACAACATTTGCTCCTTTACTGTTTTCTTCCAATGTCGACTGTTTTGATAAACACTTCGTCCACCGAACAGATGAATACTTTTCAAGGTATTTCTGATATGATCAGCCTGGTAAAAACACTGTCACCAGGAGAAAAGAGGATGACAAAACCTGCCATCCACTGGACAACAGAGGGGATGTAAGAAGTGAAGACCAAAGGAAACCTGGCCTTGAACCAGTATTAATTTCATTGACCAAAACTATAACGAAGAAATTTCGTCAATGACCTTTGTTCAATGATGAAAATGAGACGACGATGAGCTAAAAATAGATCTTGGTTAAAAAAAAAAAGTCATGTTTTCTTGATGAGAGGAGACTTAAAGAAAATGTTTGTGGTGGACTATCAGACATTGAAAACCAAGAACGGCCATGCTTATAGTTATCTTTAAATGCTGGTAAACTCCAGTAAATAGTCTGCACCAGGATGTTTCAGTAGCCAGCAGATACAGTCAGAGCGGAGCAGCGTCAGCCGTTGGTGCGAGTTGTGAGCTGTAATTCAGCAGTA
>NW_026079017.1:0-1052 GCF_006386435.1 Epinephelus moara | reverse complement strand
CATATAATGTTACTGCTCTTCTATCATCCAGGCTAAGGTCAGTGATCTGACATGTTGTGATATTAATAATGCGTGTTGCTTACCCTAAAATAAGGAGTAATTTGGAGTTTCTGTGGAGTAGAGGCGCCCAGCATTGAACTGCTGATTTTCTGGTTAGTGGACGGCATACCTGGGGATTTGGAGCGGTGACGTCTTTCTCTGGACCTGCTGCGGTGTCAGCGGGGGCTCTTGCTGCGATGGCGGTCTCTCCGGGGCGATGGGCTATGTGAGCACGTACAACAAAAGACCTCAATGAGCTTAAGCTACAAGTATTATGTTTAAAAGTAACAAAGGATTTCAGCTAAAAGCAAACATACCTTCGCCTCTTTGGAGATCTGCTCCTCCTGGAAGAAAACAAACCCACCAAAGATTTGATTTATAGCTGAATTTATGACTTTCTTTGCAAAAAGTATACATGTAACTGTGGAACATTATTATATACCGTCGGGGTGAGCGACTGCGCCTGTAACGAGGTGATGGAGAGCGACGAGGTCTGTCATTGTCACGGTAACCGTCACAACGTCTGTGGGGCTCAGGGGTCTGGAGTCTCTCCGGTTGCAGGTGGAAATAACACAAACAAAATTTTAAAACCCGTGGAAATGCACCACACAATAAAAAAGTGATCCTGTTCTCTAAAAAGTCAAATACAGTTAATAGTTGGTTGAAATTATTTGTCTCCAGAGTAAATATTTAAAAGATGACATGACAATAAAATGTGTGATATTTTAAACCAACCAGGTGTGAGACAGCAGTAACACAGAGCCCTTTGGCTTTGGCTTGGCTTTTGGTCTCTACTCTGGTGTAATCAGCCACCTGCACGTTATGATCTAACCACCTGAAGTTAGCGGATGACACCACCATCACATTAAAGAAGTTCAAACTGCCAAGTACAATGATGGTGCTCTTTTACACTGCCAGCACTGAGCCCATCCTCACTTCCTCCACCACCATCTGGTACGTTGCTGCCACTGCCAAGGACAAGGGCAGACTGCACTGAGATCGGATTTCAGTGA
>NW_026079016.1:0-3382 GCF_006386435.1 Epinephelus moara | reverse complement strand
TGCATGAAATCTTACAGGAGATGTAGCATACCTTTCCTGTGAGCAAGCATGATGACACACACAGACAAACTGTCAAGCTGTACATCATTGTTAAAGTGTAAAATGCTAAATTTAACACCCCTCTCCAAGAATTGTTTGATCACCACTCCTGCACGCAGTTTGCATGATTTTTAATGTTTGTCTTTCTTCTTATAGTTGTTGTTTATTGTGAAGTATTAGCCAAGCACGTGTGTGTGTGTGTGTGTGTGTGTGTCTCAGCAGCCTCTCACTAAATGTTCAGCGACATTCGACTGACTGACAGAAGTAGGTCTATGTGAGAACAACTCTTCCCTCTCTGGCTCTTTTCCTGGTGAGATCTCCTCCTCAACATCTTCCTCACAATGATGGAGAGGTTTTTGCACTCCTCTTCCTCTCCCTCTGTCTGTATTTCTCCTCACTCTGCCCTCCGCAATGTTGTTTCTATCCACTCGTCTTTCTTTCTCTTTCTTTCTTTCTGCTTCTTTTTCTTTTTTACTTAGTGTTTTCAGCCTCCCTGCTCTGAGTGAGAGTCATCAAATGAAGATTAAAGACGCTTCTGTTTCCACTGACAAGCACACACCCACACACTGACTCACACACACACACACACACACACACACACACACACACACACACACACACACACACACACACACACGTGTATATGTGAGTACACACACACAGATAAGAACACACAGTCAGGCAGCGGGCACACACAGAGAGACACACGTGCTGAAGTACACATGCAAAAAAACTTTCATGCAATCCGCACACACACACGCACACACATACACACTCGCCCCCTCGGGAAACCTTACACAATTATGGCTAGAATGGGATTCATTCTCAGCCTTCAACAACTCATTAACTGCATATTGCAAATCGTACGTTTCAGCAGAAAGCATTGATGAGGAACAGCGAGAACGGGGGCTTTGGGAGAGGCCGGCATCATTTTAGCGTGTGTTCAGAATTTATTAGCATATCACATATACTACACTGTATGTATATTATATATGGAGGGGATGGGAAGGAATGGAAACAGTGATTTTTTTTTAAAAGACCCGCAGGTCAAATATTTGCAAATGTTTAGCTTTTTTTTTTTAATGTGCATGAAATCCAAGGAAGGTAGAGTTTGTCATATTAGGACAAGCTAGATAAGCTGTTAAATACTAATACATGCAGCATATAATACACTGACATATAGGATAATATACATACATTCACACATCCTGGTGCTGATTTGCCAGCAAACTACACCACTCCCTGAACCAAGTGGGTTAATGTAACCATAAAAAGCTTTGTCTGATTCTGCGTACTGAGTATACTGGCCTGTTGGCAATTTAAATATTTTCTAAAGTATATATTGTCATTCAGTTGTCCTTGGCTTTGCACAATAAATAACAGATCTCCTGAGAGCAGTTAGGAAGACAAGTGCAGAACCTGAAACAGAAAAGCTGAATTTATCCTAATCTTTGGATCTTCTGTGTGTTTCTCTCTGTGATTTCGGTTTGAGCGGTTTACAGTTTCCTTATCGGTTTGATTGGAGGAGAGAAGTTTGCGGTTAGAGAGCAGAGAGCAGAGACAGAGAGCTGTGCAGAGGTGCAGCTGCAGCAGGCTTCAGCTGATACGTGACCAGCTCATTAAAGTTTCATTGGCTCTTTGTTTCCCCTTTGGGTTATCCTTCACAGACCAGGTACTCTCACTCACAGGAGCTCAGTCAGTGCCCACGCATCTGTGATTGTGTGAGTGTGAGAGAGTGTGTGTGTGTGTGTGTGCAAGGGTTGAGAATATGTGTTTGCCCCTTATGACACACCCTTCTCGGTTGAGCTGTAACAAAGAACGGAAATGCTGTCTCTGAAACACACAGAAACAAACACACAGGCGTTTATTTAGTCCCTGTATTTGTGTCGTGCACCAGTTTTAACACACACACACACACACACACACACACACTGCGCTGATGAGTCACTGAGTCTCAAATTAGCACATCCTTTCTTACTGGTGTTTTAATTGAAGATGGGAGATGGGATAGGTTAACAGCGTTGTTAGCGCAGCTTGGTGGAGCAGGAGGGGGGGCGGGGGCTGTTCTCCACCAGGTGAAAGAATTAGTGTTGTACAGCTCAGAGGGGACCAAGAAGTGAAACCATGCATTACCTCTCACTTGCAACACCCACTCAGACCAGTAGGACCTGACCAAACCTTGAAGATTATTTTAGATTTATAACGGAGACCACAGTCTGAAACAGAAGAAATTTGACATACACTCTGAATGGTTTATCTAAACTAGTACTAGTTTGCTATTTATCAGTGTAATGTAATGTCATGATTGTGATGCTTTAGGATGCATTATGTGGTGACACATGCCTCAGGTGGGCAAAAAATATGAACTACAGAAGTTTCCAATTGAATCAAAGAGTCCAGACCTTCGAATCTACCCACTTTCTCAGATAAAAAAACGATCCCATGAGCACCATGGTGGGACTAACATTGTTGTCAAGCGGTGTGCTGGAACCAATGAGGAGTAATAACAACAATGGCAAGCACTGTAGACAATTAGACGCTCGTATTTAGATTGTTCAAATTGACTTGTCTTCTTAATATTGCCCGTAGTTTGCTTCATTGCGTTCCAGTCTACTCTTAAAAAACCCAGGAAAACAAGAATGTTAGCATGGTCACACATCTGTGTGGACTTAAAATGATGTTAGATTCAGGCGGATACGTAGTTCTCTGGTGACTGGTTAGGGAAAATCAAATCCCCCTCCTCCATGAACACATTCTCACTCCCAACTTGTCAGATACCGACGTCAGTAGTCAGTGACTCTACATGTCAGCTATGATGGTCTACGTACCCCTCCAGCATCAGTTTTGCACAGTCAGGGACAGCGTTTCAATTTACGCTTGTTACATGTATTGTGTCTTTTCAAAGTAAACTTCCATTTTCACATGATATGTACAGTTTCCGCTCATTAAACACATACAGTCTTCAAAAAAACTCTTAGAACATAGGTCCAGAAATTTGTTTTTAGGTTTATTTCCGCAGGGATTGGCAACTGTGGAGATCGGTGATCTGTAGAGAGGGTGTCTGCTATTATCCATCATAGCTTTCAGTTTGTTCAATGTGCCCCTCTCCACCACAGTTCTTAGTGGGTCCAGTCTCCTGCTGAGCACTGAGCCAGCTTTTATAACCAGCTTGTCCAATGGCTTGGTGTTTTTGTTTGTCAAGCTGCTTCCCCAACACAGAGAAGTGCACCGGCCACCACTGTGTGATAGAACATGGTCAACATCTCCACACACACACACACACATCAAAGGATCTCAGTGTCCACAGGAAGAACAGGCGGCTCTGCCCCTTCCTGTAGAGGGC
>NW_026079015.1:0-1478 GCF_006386435.1 Epinephelus moara | reverse complement strand
ACAAAAGAAAAAAAGTGTGTCCCAAAAGTTGCGACATTTTAGTTCATTAAGGACCTACTTCAGGCAGGGCTAGGAGTGGGGGATAGAAATCCCCTCTCCAACTGGAGAGAGGAGGGTGCACGGTCTATCACTTCCAGGACATTCCTTTCCATGCTGACCCCCTGGTACCACCACCTTAAGGTGGTGGGTTTTCCAAAAATTAGGCTTGTAGCCTTAGTAAAGTCGGCCTTTGTGCAACATTTCGGTCGAGTTTGAGTTTCATCAGGCGAACTGACTGTTAATAATGGGGAGGGCCTAGTTTGGCCTCTTCTCTCATTCTTCCCTTTTTAATTTGTCACTTTGTTTAGTCTTAATTGTGAGTTTGTTTAGTCTTAATTTGTCACTTTTTTTAGGTTCACTTTTTTTCACTTTTTTTAGGCTTAATTTTTGCATTTTTGTAATTTACTCTCCCCTTCCTATGTCCTTTGTACCCTGTACCTGTCTTTCCTTTTCCCTATCTGCCTCCCTGTGTCTTCCTATCCTGTATTCATAGTCCCTGTGTGTTTAAGTTTTCTTGATACGTGCTTTGTTCGTATGTATGTGTTCTTTGACTTTTTTCTTTAAGTTTTCTGCTTTCTGACTTGTTGTTACGTATGTCTTCTTTGACTTTCTTTGTCACTTGTCCTTATATATGTCTGGTTTGAGTTTGTTTGTGTTGTGTCTTTGTGTTTGGTCCCTCTTTGTGATAGTTATGCTTTATTTGAGAAATTTGTCTTTATTAAATGTCTTTCTTGACTTTCTTGTGAGTTGTGTGTCGTTGTTAAGTGTGTTTTTTGAGTTTCTTTTAATGTAATTAAGGGTTAGGAAATGTCAGGTTAAGGCAAGGGGGTGGGTTAGGGTCAGGGTCAGGGTCAGGGTTAGGGTTGGGTTAGGGTTGGGGTTCAAGGGTCAAATGTAGAGGTATAAAGCACTGGCTTACTGACAGGGTTGCTCAGACTATAATTGAAAGTAAAGGACTGGTTATCATGAAGTGTGTGGATAGTGTGGCGGAGAGGGCAAGTGCCTGTCACGTGGGGGAGCCGGGTTCGATCCCCACCAGGAGCAGTTGCTGCTTTATGTTACAGTAATATAAGAGTGAGGATCAATTTGAGAATGTGCTAACCAGGCTGTGAGATGTGTTTAGCTCAGTTGGACAGGCCCAGCACCTCCATCTAGGGGGCCCAGGTTCAAATCCCAGTGGAACAGCTTCCAGTGCAAGGGCCCAGCAACCACCCCTCTGCACCTTTTGCTTTTTCTTGTCTGGGTGCATGGCAAGCAAGGGTATGTAGTGTGGTGGTGTCCCATAGATTAGTGGATGGGTAAATAGATGGATCAATAATAGTACAATAATATAAATAATAAAGAATAGTAACACTAGAAATGATGAACACTATGTGTCTGGGTTTATGGGAGGAATAGTTATGAGGTGTATATGTGTGGACGGGAGGGAGAAAGAAAAG
>NW_026079014.1:0-1077 GCF_006386435.1 Epinephelus moara | reverse complement strand
GTTCTGGGATCACTTTACTACTAAAATGGGTGCGGGAGGGTACTTGATAACGAGGTTCAACTGTTTTCATCATGTGACGAAATCCGGTGTCCTCAACCACTGAATATGGCTGCATGTCTTTCGCTATGAAGACGCCCACTACTTTTGTTATCGTTTTGTGTTTTTCGGAGTTTGTCGCATACAGCTGTTGGAAGGCCGCAGCAATTGTCGGTTGCGCTCTTTAAGCTGTCGAAGCTGACACCGACCTGCTCCGTGCTGCTCCAAGTGAAAGAGACGGGTGATGGCGACGTAGGTGAGAGAACATATTGGTCGTGTTACCCGCTACGTATTCGATGCTTGCAAAGCAATGCTTGCACACCGTGGTTTGTTTGTTGAGAGTCCTTTTCCCGTTCTCATCGTAGTCAACACTGAATCCAAAATGATCCCACACCGCAGACCTATACGATGACGGTGCCTCTTCAAACTTTCCTTTTCCGGAGTCTCTTTCACTCGCCATTGTTTCTGCACTGCTCAGGCTCAGTGCCATGTTCTGTTGTTTCTGCACTGCTCAGGCTCAGTGCCATGTTCTGCTCATGCCGGCTTCAGAGCCAATCAGAACATCCCTGAGTTTCCCAGGAGCCAGTCAGCGCTCCTCAGCGTTCAACATTTGCATGCAGAGCGCTGATTGGCTCCTAGGAAATTCAGGGACGTTCTGATTGGCTCTGAAGGCGGCATGAGCAGCGCATGGCACTGAGCCTGAACAATGTGCTGCTCTCATGCCTCTGCTCCTGAGGGGATCACACAGCATGCGCAGCTGCACAAAGTTTTGAAAAAGTTTTGTGATGGGGAAACGTACCGAAAATACCGTTGTTTGCCGTTGTGCACTGAACCGAACAGGGCGTATTGAACGGTTCGGTAAAATACCGAATATTGTTGTATCCCTAGTGGTCAATGTCTCCCAGAGCTTTAGGAACTTGTAAAACTGAAATAGGTTTAAAATCAGACAGATCTAGATTTCCATCAGCTGCAGTATTGGCAGAACTTGGGACAGATGTATTTACATTTAAGTTATCAAACACACCCGACCCAGCCTGAATA
>NW_026079013.1:0-1268 GCF_006386435.1 Epinephelus moara | reverse complement strand
ACCATGCCAAATATTACACACTGGCCCTTTAATGGGGGCTCTCGGTTTTATAAGGTTAGTTAAATTCACTGCTCACAGTCTTGACCTAACACACACACACACACACACACACACACACAAGAATATGCACTCCTTTTCACATACAGGCGCTCCACTCACTCACATGCACACTTCTAATGTGTGAATTATTCTGTGTAATGATGACCATTGCCCTTAGGGTTTTTTTGGTTTCTCCTACACATTTGTGATATCTATTCTATATATTGTATGTTTTTTTGTTCTACTCTTGCATTGTTTTGTTTTATTTATATTTTTCCTCTCATGCTAATAAATAATTAATATATAAATTGTTTTATATTTTGCTGACTGTTAAAATGCACTAGACAAATAAGCTTTGCTCCTGTAATTTGTTTACATATTTTGTTCATTTAAAATAATTTTTAATAAATATTTTTTTTTCTGTTGCTGTGCCAATCCCTTGCCCCTTTAATGTGACAGTTTCATTTTGATATACGATTTTGGCTGTTAACACTTTAGTCTGATAAGGAAGTTACAAGATTTAGTGAAGTTATTTCAATATATCTATTTTTTTGGACATTTTACAGCGCTTAAAAAATATCGCAATATTATCATTTACCGTGATAATTTGGTCACTATAATCGACTGTATAAAAACTGTATTGTTTGTGTTTCGTCCTCGGATGGCACTACAAGACTTCCAGAGATATGCACTTGAGAGAGGTAAGTTTGCTTTGTACTCCAGCCTGCCCGTTAATTAGGCAGTTCGCAGAATATAGACCCATTTCTTGACATATTTATATTCAAACTCATTCAATGAAATGTAAAAAAAACATAAATATTAAAACCCTGGAGTGTGGGTGAAATTGCCTGATGACACATAGGCTACATAAAAGGTACTGAATCAATTGCCATGAGCAAAGGGCAAAAGGATTTGTTTTTATTGCACTTCATACATATACAGATTCATATGAGGAAATTAAACCATAAGTTTCAGGAAATTACATAAATGACGAGTTATACTCTAACTCCCGGGAAAGTATGTGCTAAGTGGATGGGAGGGATACTCTAACTCCCGGGAAAGTATGTGGTAAGTGACCGCGAGGGAAACTGTAACTCCCGGGAAAGTACATGTAAGTTCCCGGGAGTTATATGCTAACTCCCGGGAAAGTGGGCGAGAGGTACACTCAACGCGGGCTGACTTATGAAGTGTTACCATAATTTTCAGCACAGTTTGCAGGACGAGATCTA
>NW_026079012.1:0-2924 GCF_006386435.1 Epinephelus moara | reverse complement strand
TGAGAGCTCAATATAATGGAAGCAAACATGACCCGCCTGTTTAGTTTAATCCAGTTTTACTTTGTTTTGGGTTTGAGACACTGGGAGATATTCTTGTCTTTAAGTCATATAGATGGTGTTATCATTAGTTTGTCAACTTTACGCAGGCACCGTAAGATTGAATTCGGGTAGCAGTTCCATTCCTTGATGACACCTCATCAAAAAAGTATCCAGCGATTATCTTGTTATCACTGTTTGTAGAGTATGCATGTAGCCATATCACCATCCGTGAAAACCCGTCTATTGCACCACTGATGCAGATCCCGTAAGGTCTGAGTTATAGGGAGGGAGTCATATGAGTCTACGTGCCACGAAAAACATAAAAAATTACACCGAAAAACAGAAAAATAAAAAATTACTCCGAAAAACAGAAAAAAATTACTCAATAAAACAGATTTTTTTTATTTGTCAAGTTAATGCAATTCGCTTCCGTACCTATCCAACACATTTGGCATGGAAAATTCAAACAGAGCTACAAAATTAACAAATCACAAGCCTTTTAGAAATGTTGCATTATTTGCAATGTTTGCACAGCCATGTATTGAAATGAACAGTTTTGAACAGTGACTCCTAATCCATAGAGTTACAAAAGACATCTAAAGTGCATACCAAACAAAAGCTGGGGTCTCAGGAGGAGAGTAAACAAAAACCCCATCAGTCCATCAATGTGTGTCCTCACACATGCACAAACCTCCCTTTTACCTACAAACATACTGACCGTAAGGCATAATATTTGATAATAAATCATAATCAATGAGAAGAGCTTAAAAAAAACATCAACAGAGTGAAACTGACAGCAGCATAAACAAATGCAGATTATTATAAAAATATTCTAATATACAAGAGCAATTATTTTAAGCAACCCTTGTAGAAAATGACCCCAAAGTTGGACAGAGACTGTACCAGCTGAATATGTGTAAATCATTGAGATTACATATANATATATTAAATATGTTTCCTTGACCCACAAATTCTTAAAGGAACAGTTCAACATTTTTCACAGTAAGTGTATTCACTTTTTCACCAAGACATAAACATTTTTTTCCAACAAAATAAGCGTGTGATACTCGCAATATTTCGACTTGTTGACATATTGATGTCATACCGTTACCCACGGCAACAACAAGCATGGCTGAAAGTGAAATCATTAGCGACTCCAAGGTGGTTCCAGAAAGAGGAGCAGCCTCAGTAGTGTGGAATAAACTGTGGCGTCCTGAATGTTTTATGAACAGCCCCGGACTTCTCAGACTCTTTTAGTGACTTACCGCTCAGAGGGAACTCATTCAGCTGCTCCTCTGGCAGCAGCACAGCGTCTCTCCCTCACGAGAGTCAGTGTCGTCAAGTAATTTTGTCATAAACGACTTTATATTCGATGAGGAGATCAAAACCACTTTCATGTCTACATGCAAAATATAAAGCTCCAGCCAGCAGGTGATTGGCTTAGTATAAAGACTGGAAACAGGGGGAAACAGCGAACCTGGCTCCCTCAAAAGGTAACAAATCCATCAACCAGCACCTCTGTCCCATAATGTTGAACTATTCCTTTAACTGATGTGCAATAAGTAGATGATTTTACGTCAACAATTTGAAAGGTTGCATCCTAAAAGTTAGAAATGTGAGCTCTAATAACCCTGTTCACACTTAAAATTTTAAACAAGAAATGATGAAAGAAAACTCTACCTTGTCTTCTTCCTTCTCGCTGCTCCTCAGAGCCTTGATGCCCATGACGGCAGAGCTGATGACGAGGCAGAGCTCCAGGGCTGACAGGACGATCAGCACTGCGTTGATGCTTCTCAGGAGCATCTGGTGGGACACAACGGACAGTGTGAACTTTCTAATCCTTAAACAGATTTGCTTGTTTCATATAGATATAATAAATGTGTTCTTATTTGACCTACTTCCATAAAATGTGGCTCTTTTTTAGATTTCTGACTGAGATCTATTTCGCTCTGCCACTAGTTAAGCTCATCTAGCTCACCAGAGGAAGAAAAATGGAGCCTATCCCAGCTGACACTGGGTGAGAGGAGGGCTACACCCTGGACAGGTCACCAGACTATCACAGGGCTGACACACAGAGACAGACAACCATTTACACTCACATTCACACCTACGGACAATTTAGAGTCACCAATTAACCTTCATGTCTTTGGACTGTGGGAGGAAGCCGGAGAACCTGGAGAAAACCCACGGTGACACGTGAGGAACATGCAAACTCCAATGCTAACCACTGCATCACCATGCCGCCCCTTTTATTACAATAACTGTAAAATAATTAAAGCCCCATATTTTCCTCTCATCACTGATACAACTTGTGTTTTCACTGCTGAGATGATATTTTCCATACTTACTAGAGCCAGCTCTTTGGCTTCCAAGCAGTCCTTCCTCATCTGCCTTTCCACAGGAGAAAGATCTGTAATCTGTGCGTCAAACAAATAGTCCATATGGTAGCTGTTGATTTCACGCAACCACCACATACCGATATTTGTTATATTGTTGCTGTAGAGTACGATGGATGCAATGGCAAAACCAACTCCTGTCAGATTCAGGATCACATTGATGATGACCTAAAACACAAGACACAAAAACACACCATGTGTTAAATCCTCATGTAGTTTATAAAGCCATCGACAATCTCACCCTTGACAGCTGGGTGGCGAGTATTTATTCTAAGAACTCCCTGCAACTCTGCCAAAGTGCCTTGGAGCAAGACACTGAAGCTATATTCTGCCCTCTCCAATAAAAAACACAAACTGTAAACATGCGAGAAAATGTGGGTGTGAATATTCTTGAGCGATACATGACTTTACATTTTGTTGGTCTTGAAATAAAACAATAAGATGACAATAAGATAAAGCTGAACTACTCACCAGACATGGACTGGGGCA
>NW_026079011.1:0-10874 GCF_006386435.1 Epinephelus moara | reverse complement strand
TGTGTCTAAACGCTCGCAGCTTGCCTGCAAAACGACCCAACATTCACAGAAAATCTGGCAGTGTAAAAGGGGCTGGAGTTGCTCTTTATACCATGTCACCTGGCAGTGCATAGGTCATGTGGGTCACCAACTCTAGCCAATTATACAACTTCGTAACACAATTAGTCCCTGACTGAAAAGCACAGTCTGTGTACTCTAAGCCAATACTAATAACTGATGATCTTAGACTATAGTAAGACATAATCCAGTAAGCATAACCCAGGGGTTGTAATCAATCTGTAAGGTTATTGTAGCCTGTAAATGTTTTTAGCCTTTTCCTCTCTTTGTATCTCTCCATATCGGTATTTTCCTCTTTTCCTCTCTATCTTGTTCTCTTCGCTTCATGTATTGGCATGACTGAGGAGCAGTATTGCCAAAGCTTCTGAACGCAGCGGGGCATCTCTTTTTTCCTCTTCCTCGCTCTCTGGGGGATTGGTGAGACATTCTCTTATTTGTCCTTTTTTATCTGCGTATGTATGTTGTGTGTTTTTATATGTGGGGTGTTTTTTTTCATGTGCATGTTGCCTGAGCAGCACTGGCAAAACAAAAGGCCCATGTCCCCCGCCACCATCACCGCCACCTCCCTGTCTCCATTCACCGTCTCTCTCATCCTGAAAATAATCCTTTTAGGAGAAAAAAGGAAGGAGGGAGGAGGGATGGAGGGAAGGAAGGGAGGGAGGAGGGTGAGGAAGAGGCGGGAGAAAGAGGAGGGGATGGAAGAAGAGAGAAGGGAAGAGGATCTAAGCAGCAGGAGAAAGGGAAGTAGAGATCGTAATGAGAGATGGTAAGAAAAGGGAGGGGAGGTGGCAGAGAGGTGAGGGGGAGGTGAGTGGTGTCAAGTGTCACATTTACACATGTGTGGGAGGAGAGGAGAGGAGAGGAGAGGAGAGGAGGTGGGTGAGGGAAGGAGGGAAGGAGGGGAGGTCACAGAGGTAGACTTGCACTGTATGTGGTGACAGGACAGTGTTACCACAAAAATCAATAGGCCTGTCTGCTCTACGGCTGTGTGTGTGTGTGTGTGTTTGTGTGTGTGTGGCCAGTGAGTCTGAGCTTTAATTGAAGTCCTGTGTCAGCGCCATAGTAACACAGACTATGGGATGTTCAGTAGATGTATTAACATTAACCGTCCCCTCTCTAACACAGGGCCCCCTGTTCTCTGTGTCTGTCATGCCTTCCTTTTATCAGTTTTTTTATCTCCGGATATGAGCAGGACAGGAAAAATTATTTACTATATTTAACAGATATTGTATTTAACAATGGGCCACAGTGTGACTGAACCAACTGACCTGTATTATCTGATTAATAGATAATCTTAACCCGACAAGATACTTGTGTAGGTGGGACAGACAGCTGGTACATCCTCCCTTTCTTCTGTCTCTAACACCACTGTTCGGTTCCTGTTATCCTGCATCTGATGTTGTTCAGGCCCATCAGTTGTCTCCTTAGGGCTCCTGTATCAGCCTCACATGACCCAGACACAGCCGCTCCTCATTCACCCATCAGCCTCTGTAGGAATGCATGCACTGAAGGGATAGTTCAGATCTTTTGAAGTGGGGTTGTATGAGATATCTGTCCATAGTCAGGGTGTTACATACAGTAGATGTACAGGTGGATTTATACTTGTGCGTCAGCTTTATGCAGTCCACGCCTTATACTCCTGCGGTGGTGTGTCTCTGTCAGTCTGCAGTTACACCTCCAAAACACTGGTCGGCGATGCTGATTCAAAACACACTCAAAACACACATTAAACATGGCTTAATAGAGACAATTTCAAACACAAATCAGCGTCACTATAACTCGCAGCATTCACAGACAAACACTTGTCTTTATCTGGACACATTTTCCCCACAAATACAACATGCTAACATTATTAGCACAAGCCCATGGCATTTTACATTGTATAAATTAGCCTGGCAGCTAGTGGACTTTTTCTCTACTCATATGAAGCCAGGGACAACACCAACAGAAACACAAAATTCGGTTCCATTACAGCTCACAAGGTTCACCGACAAAACAGCTGTCTTATACTAAACACATTTTCCAAACAAATATAACATGCTAACGTTATTAGCACAAGCCTATGGCATTTTACATTGTATAAATTAGCCTGGCAGCTAGTAGACTTTTCCTCTACTCACATGAAGCCAGGGACAACACCAAAAGAAACACAAAATTCAGTTCTATTACAGCTCACAAGGTTCGTCGACAAAACAACTGCCTTATACTAAACATGTTTTCCAAACAAAAATAACATGCTAATGTTATTAGCACAAGCCTATGGCATTTTATATTGTATAGATTAGCCTAGCAACTAGCAGAGATTTCCTCTGCTCATATTAAGCCAGGATAAATCACACATAAGACTTAAAATGCTATTTTATCGTGGTAGACCAGCAGCTTTTGTGTTGTGTTCCGTGAGCCAAAATGACTGTTTCCATCAATGGAGTCCAGTGGCTTTGACGAGGGCACAGATGGGGAACTAAAGCTGTCAACGGCTTCCCTGTTTGAAGTGGCTGCCTGAGGGAAAGATAAAGCGGTGAAAATATTTTAAATATAGCATACACTTAAATTGTTATAGATTTTCTGAGGTGGCTAAAATTCATTTTGGTGCTTCTCCATCCACAGCAGAACATTGCTGCTGCTTGTTCACCAAACCCTGGGCTTGCCGACAGACATCCTCTGTATGTAATACACTAAGAATGGATAAGAACCTATACAAACCCACTTTAAAAATCTGACTATGCCTTTAAGGAGCTTTGAACTACTTACTGCTACATGCTACAAAAAAGAAAGAATACATCCAGATCACGTGTGTTACATCTATCTAGCATTGCAGTGATGCCATCGATGGGCTAAATTGGACTTACGCCTTATGGTCAGTTGGTTGGTCAGTTTGCTCCTGTCAAACTAAATTCTCCCTGATGGGACAATTGCTGATGGTACTTTCAAAGCTTTTTTCCCCAGATGAAAACCTGTGGCTTAAGTGCTTGAGAGCGGAGGCACAGCCTTTTCTGAGCGTTCTCACATAAACCCAGGACATCTGTATGTGTTGTACTATGTTGTTCTGTTACCCAGCATCAACCCATAGCATCCCTTCAGTGTAGGTGGTCTCAGCTCATCACTATATCCATCCACTGTGAAACTGCCATGACATCATCTTTAATGGGACACCTTCTAAACGCTTTCATTGGCAACCAAATAAAGGAACAACTGTACTTTTGACAACTGCCAGACATGGCACAGTTTTGTGGGCTAGCATTTATGAAAATCTGGGTCATGTGAATAAAAATATTGTGGTTGCTATTAATGGTAACTTGGCTATTCAAAAATAGTGAGTTTGCACAAGCGAAGATTCTCTCTGACCAATCAGTGGTCTGCAGTGTTTTATAACCTCACCTTCTAGTATCAGCTCAGCTCGGAACCACAACCAAGGTGGTACCAAAAGAATAACAGGTGCTGTCCACAACTTTTGCCAATGTAAAGCAAAAGAAGAGCATGTCAGTTTTAGCAGAGTGTTATACCATAAAGTGGAAATGCAGGTGTAGAGAGTGTGCGTTTTGTGAAATTTGAACCTATATTTTTGGAGCATGTAGCCTGGCTAGCTCAGTCGGTAGAGCATGAGACTCTTAATCTCAGGGTCGTGGGTTCGAGCCCCACGTTGGGCGTGGAAGTTTTAGAATGTGGAAATATGCACCGTGACTCACAATAACTATGACGACTCTGTCAATGCACACTGTCCACTGTCACATAANTGTGGCCAGCAGTATTCATTTCTACTCCATTGTTGTTGAGGTGACAGTTGGTCTTTGTGGTATTTGTTCAACTCTCAAGAGCAGCTCTATCATAGAAAACACAAAGCCAAAAGCTGAGCACTTCGTCACGCTACTGGCATTTGTAGCATAGCATAAATACTTTGTTGATTTAGTTAATCTAGGGATAACATGCTGATTCCTTTTTTTCCCCATCAACCAATCAAGTTGAGGAGCAGGTTTTCAGTTGACCAAGATGTCTTTCTTTTGTTGACTACAGCCCAAGAACTAAAAATCAAAACCTATGCTGTAGCTACCTGTCGCAGGATCCCTGTTAACCCTTTGTGTCAAGCATAAATTTAGCTTTTTGTTCTCATTATGCTTGAACAAACTAGATCATAAAACATGTTTTCTGACCACATTTAAAGGCAAAAGTGTGTCTTTGTGTTCCACTTGGCCGAACTTGAAGGCAGGGTGATAGGCCGTAGTGAATCATACAAATTGGGGATAAAGGCACACTTTTTCGTAGTCTTAAATTTCAATTAATGTTTCTTATCTCCATACTCCTGACTGATCACTGCATGAAGTGAGCATGCTTGTCAGATTGTCTGTTTTAGAAAAGTTATAAAAACTGTCAGAAGCAGCCACCCCTGCTTCTGCTGTCAGAAAAGAGATGAGACAACACTTGAGTTAAAAACAAAACAGTACAACTAAAATCATTTCAAAATGGAAGCCTTAAGGTTCCTGAGAACAATAAGGTTCCTGTTTTTAGAACTTCACTCTCCACCACGTCTGCCCAAATCACGTAACCTTGCAAGGCAGCTGGATTTGCATGATCATGCAAGAATTCAGCCCTGATTTGTAACATTGCCTGCACCAAAAAGCTCCCACTGTTGAAACAAGTATTCCCAAATCTCTACCGGTGCACACATTTCTACCATTGCAAGGTATACACTGTCATATCGGCCAACCCTTATTGCACTCCTGGAAAGTTTCCAGATTGGAAACAGGCCACAGGTTGCTTTGTTGCGTTAGTGTTCCTGCCTTAGTTCTGTTCTACCTGCCATTACCTGCTTTGATTGACTCATTGCTCACCTTCTGACTTTCACCCGCCTCACCCCTCTGAGTCTGACGACTGCAAACTTGCCCTTTGACAGAGTAAAGTCAGTTTTGCTACACCTGCTCCATCTCCAGACTCTGCGTTCAGATCTGTATTCAGTTGTTACGACTCCCTTGTTACAGCCGAGCTCCTCTCCCCTCGCCTCTTTCCTCGCTTGTCGATCTTGCATTTTCAGCAGTTATGGAATGAAATATTGATAGGAGACACTTCCCTATTGATGTAACCGTACACCAAGGACACAAAGCATGAAACATAAAATACACACAAGGACACCCGAGAATGAAGAAAGAGGTAAAGAACTTTTGCTGCCAGTGGATGTTAAGAAACTCTCGGTCACGTGTAATGTGTGTGTGTGTGAACGTGAACGTGTGTGAGGTTGATCAAACTGGTCTATTTGTCAGGAAACCTCTGGAGAGACAGATTTTTCTGACAAAGAGAAACAGAGGAAAGTGAGGGCAGAGGGAAAGAGTTTTGATTTAGCATTCATTCATAACATATGCATGTAACATTTATGCTGTAGGAGAACACTGAAACATAAATTGGAATAAAAAAAGAAAAGCATCCGTTTGTGGTGCTGTGTCTCAGATCAGATACTTCTGTACTGCTATTTTGAGTGCATGAGTGCGTTCACATGAAGACGTATGGCTAATGCAGCGCACTGTGAGTACCCGCATGGTGCACTTAAAACAGTCAAAAAGTTGAGTGTGAAATGTTACCCTCAATGTTCGCCATGTTGCCTACGTAGCAGGAGGGCCAAGACCACAAACACAATTCAACTTAAACTTATAATAATTGTGGTGCATGTACATGCAGCAGCTCAGCACTCTGTAAGGTGGCTCTCTTTAATAAGTATTTTGTTAGTTTACTTGTTAGTCAGTGCCATGTATGCTAATGTGAGCATAAAATACAGCCGACATGAACTGATAGGCATCGGTTCGAAGCACAACAGCTGTGTTTTTGACCACCACAACATCCCGACGAAGATCTTGAGGCCACCAGGTTCCCCATGGATTCCTGTCCCAGCTGGGAGGTGGCTAATTTAAAAAACTTATTTTACATTCACGGCATATTTTGGCAGTGCTTGTGTGTTTGCATGTGTGTGTGTGCAGTGTGTGAGTATGAATTAATGATATAATATCCCCTCCTTTATTATTAATGAGTTCCGTGCATTGGATTTCGTCGTATTTATTTACAATGACAATAAAAGGAATTGAAATTGCCAACTACCACAGCTAACACCAAAGCGTTGTACAAATATATATGTGTATGTTTCACTACCTCTTTATTGTTGTCGAATATAAGCCATCGGTGCCAAACGATGACGCAAAAGCTAACATTAGCCTACTAGCTAGCTAAAAAGGACACATTTTATCATCAGGCATTGACATTGCATAGGTTGTGGTGTAAGGTGTATCGCCTAGGGCTATGAGTTATGTTTGATGTTATGCATGTTAAATTGTCGTCTTCAATCTCTTAGTACTCGATTTGTGATCAGTGGCTTGACAAGTTATTATTTAGCATCATTAACTCAATAGATCAGCAGGTGCTAGAGCCAGTTGGTATCTGCCACATTCATTGATATTCATAAAAATGTATCGTGAAAGCATGTTCATTATACAATAAATAAATAAAAACAGGAGACGCCAAGTGAGCAAACAAGCAGATATAGCAAGCGTATAATTTAGCGAGTGACAATATTTCGTCAAATGTTGGCGATAATGCTTCAACTGGTTGCAATTTTCCGAGCAGAAGAAGAAACTAGCCCTTGCTCTGGAAGTAGGGAAAGCTTAAGCACGTAGGGTGCCAGATCTTGCAGTTGTCATTTCCAAAAAGTGCACAACGGCCATGTTTGATTTGAGACGACACTACCCTGTCAAAATTAGCACACTGCATGAGTAAGTAGGTTACTTATACCCCTTTTCCACTGAAATTAGAGTGTGTACATGGGTTTTTTTAAACATGGGAAACCTCACAAAAAATAGGCTCTTTTCCAGCTGACAGTAGACCAGAGCTGTGTACTCAGCTCTGCAGCAGACAAGTATGCCTTTCTGTTTTGTTTCTTACTGGTGCGTCACCTGTGACGTCACCGACAGGCCCAAAAACTTCTTTTTATATACCTCTTACTTATTCAGTTTCTCTTTTAAACTTGATGCAGACTAATTTTGAACGATGTTTGAGCGCTGCTTGGGCGGAGACAGATGGTATTTTGTGGTGGCGCATTGCAGCTCGCCGATAAAGAGGCTAAAATTAGCATAGCACGTTCACCTGGGTGTATTTTCATCACTGCTGATCGGAGCCAATAAATACCTGTGACTACTGCAGAGTCATTTGACCCGGGTGTGAATGCCGATTGTAACCTTTTCCGTTACATACCACAATAGCCAGATGTTAGCGGGTATCACTGGGTTTTTTGTGCAGTGGGAAAGGAGCATTAGTATATGTGGTGTGCTACATGCAAGTGTGCTAACTGAAGTTTCTGATTTGTTACACAGCAAAAGTGTCTCCTTCTGTTCTAACTTCCCTCCATCTTTTCTCTTTCCCACCAATCACTCATATTTCTCTCCTAGTTTCCCCTCCTTCATTCCTCTTCGGCTTCTTCCCTCCCTCATCACCCTTCCTGCCATCCATCTCTCAGCCTCTGTTTCACTTCGACTCCCCCTCTTTTCTCCGTGCTTGTCAGACACGCGCACACACACATACACGCACGCACACACACTGAGCCATGCTGACACTTAAACTAAGTGCACTCACACACACCCTGTTCCCTTACTCCCTCTTCTTACCACCCACACAGAAACGAGGACACATGCAGGCCACAAAACACACACACACACACACACACGCACACACACACACACACACACACCACACACGCAGAGTACTTTCAGCACTTTCTTCTTTACCATACTCAGCAAGATCAGATGTCAACTCAACTGACACAACGCACACAGAGGCTGTATTTTTCTTTTCACCACGCTCTGTTTCCTCCTCCCTCTTATAGAATATATGCATTTTTAAAAACCCTCCCACACACACACAGACACACTCAGTGAGAGTGAAAAACGCTGCATGAATGGTTAACCTCTACACACACGAGTCATGAGAGGGAAAGAGATGAGGAGACAGATATTTAGAGGAGTCTGAGACGAGATGTGGCATGGATGAAGGGATTGAGGGTGAAGAAGAGGGCTGGAGAGGAATAAAAGGAAAAAAAGTTAGAACATAAACAGACAATTGAGCGTTCAAAGACACAGACATGAACCTTCAGCTACACATGTAAGCACAGAGTGTCTATTAGAGCACGCATGCAAGACACAAATGGCTCTGTATATCCAACACACACACACACACACACACACACACACAGAATGAAACATGAATAAATGATTTTCATGCACTGACAAAACCACCACGAGCCAAGACGCTCTCACACACATGCACTCAATGTGTGCTCACATGCCGGCAGCACACGCAGTACACAACGCGTACACACGTGCACGCACAATTAAATGACATGCATATTTTCATGCAGGCAGCATGCAATGACACGGACATGGACACACATGCAGAGACACATTCTTCTCCTGTGCTTACTGACATGAGAGGTGTTTCAGCATTACACACACATACACGCTTGTCACAGTCACATACACTACACACTGAACTGCACTGCATAACAGTGTAGGTCTACAGCAGTGGTTCCCAATTGGTGGGTCGCGATCCAGAAGTGGATCACAAGTTAATTCTGAATGGACCACAAGCGACTTGAAAATGTGTCAAGTTTGTAAAGAACACACTTTATTTTGAAGTACAGCAATTTTCCAGCACAGAGCTTTTATTTTGAAGTGCTGTAGAGTGAGTGACTAACAGACAGCAAACTAGCTCGATGACATGGCCAAACACAAGCATGATGCTGAATATATTAAACTGTGTGTGTTCTGCCATTCAGGCATTTCCCTCTTTTTGGCGCCCTCTTTGGCAGTTTATTGAATTGCGCAGACTTCCCAACAGGAAGTCCCATCGACAGGAGGTCTTACCAACAGGAATGGTGCGTTCGTTTTGTACTTGGAGGTCGGAAGTCGGAAGGGGGAATGACGTCACCTCCGAGTTGACAACAGTTTTTGCATTCTAGTTGACAACGGACAGGGACGCCCGCAAGAAAGCCTTTGTTGCCCTTGCACTTTCGGAGTATAGACAGCTTCATAACCATCATGCACTCCAACTGATGAACGCTGCAGATGAGGCTGACCTAATGTAAAACAAATAAGATAAAATTGCTATAAACAGTACTTTAGCAGAGTGTTTACTCACTATGTATGTGACCGGGCAGCCATCTTGAATTCGTAAGTCGGGGTTTATGCGGTTGCTCCAAGTTTCCGAGTTGGAAATCCGATCTCAGGGTGCGTTCAAGTTTAAACTTCTGACTGGGAACTGGGAATTTCCGACCTCCGAGTACAAAACCAACGCACCAGAAGTCCTACCCACAGGAAGTTTTAAAGCCTAGGTAGGCCTCAGGCCTCAGTATCATACCATTCCAGCCATCAGAGAGTTGTCTGCTGCGATCTTTTGTTTCGCCCCGGAAAGCATTGACTGTAAGCTCAAATCCCTTTGTTACCATCTCAGCAACCAGTATTTGTGAGACCTTTTTGAGTTCATTGTTGGAGGAAGTGTATTTTGAGTTTGTTTGTAACCATGTGTTTAATTCAGCCATGTTGATTTGTCACTGTTAAGCATTTAGCTCTCATGCTGTGAACCACTTAATATATACTGTGAAAATAATCCTCCTGTGGTATCTCTTGGTTTCCTTTTTGGTTTATTCTCTACATTGTCTTAACTATGATTTCACCATGCTAACAGCGATAATGCTAAAGATGCTGATGCTAACAGTGCTAATGCTAAAGATGCTAATGTTAACACTGTTCATGTTAACCAAGCAAATGCTAGCAATTTTCATAGTAATAACACTAATTATGCTAATGCTAATTATGCTAAGCTAACCATGCCTGTGCAGATACCTTCCCTTTGTATAGACCTTTCAGCAATTACAATATACTTTTTGTTATTTCAGTTTCGCTCAGTGTTCACAAAGTTGAGTTGGCAATAATTAAAAGAGCTTGAATGCTACATCCTGACTTTAAGTTTGGCCTGCTGTCAAATTGTGGTTGCTACACCTCAAGGAGAACAGTATAGTGTGGACCTTGAACTAATTATTTAAGGAGAAATCTGAACCCTGTGGCTGGACCAGTCAGGAATTGGTCTACAGTATATTTGCACTACTTTTTGTACACATTGTTAAATCCACAATTATGAAATTTGGGCCATAATAAGTATAGACAGCTGGTGAAAATATCGACAAAAAACCTTGTTTGCAAATATGCGGCCTCAGCACTTTCTCATCATTGGACACATTTGAATTCACAACCATAAAAATGCTGTTAACTTGTTACATTAATGATGTCATATTTTAAAGAATATTTTGAGTTTATTATGAGAACTTGGAAGTGAGACGGAGCGGGGAGTGAGACGGAGGATGCACTGTGACTCGAGGCTCAAGCTAACGCTGCAGCCTTGAGACTTGAGCTCCGGTTAGCAGAAGGCTTAACTATTACAAGGAGAAGTATTTTGCACTTTGAGCCCCATTTCTGGGTTGTTTATGATGAAATAGAGTGGCTAAGACTAAAATTGTGACGATTGCTGCTTTTCGGGGAATTCGGCTTTCCCCTGCCTGGCTTAACAGTGCTACCTATGGTGGCCGGTGGCGGATTGCTACCAACGGACAATAAGGCTCCTTAGACAAATTGTCAAATAAATCATCATGGAAACCACAGTTTGCTATGATTTTTATGTCAGAACATCAACGAACACCACTGACCACTCGTTACATGGCCATAGGCAGCACTGTTAAGCCGGGCAGGGGCAAACCAAATTCTCTGAAAAGGAGCAATCGTCACTATTTTGGTCTTAGC
>NW_026079010.1:0-1578 GCF_006386435.1 Epinephelus moara | reverse complement strand
TCCTTGCCTGGCGTCAGTCCCACACATTTAACATGGGAGGAAAAGATACGAGGAAATGGTGATCAGTGTAGAGGAACAGCCTCTCTGGACTTCCCTTGAACCAGTATTATCAATGAACAAGACCCACGAGACCACCGGGGGTCAGATGCTTAGGATTCACCCCTGTATTACCCCCGACTGGACAAAAACTTCTTTCAGCCATCCTTAAGCCAAAAGGAGGTAAAAAGTCACTTGGGATCAAGTTTCAGATGCCATCTTAAAGTATCCAGCCTTGGGGCAAAACCAGATGCCATCTTAAAGTATCCAGCCTTGGGGCAAAACGCGGTGATGAACAACCCACTAGTTGTCGTGAGACAATGCTTTTTCTCTCAACCATATCCTGTCCATTCGCGTTGCCCCGGGGAAATCACGCCCTCCACTCTCTTACCAAATGTTTCTGTGTGACTAAATTGAAATGTCTGTTGGAAGTGAAATTATACATTTTATCCATATTTTGTGTTTGGAGTTATAGAAATATAATATAATCAACTTGTTTGCATGAATATGTGCTTCCTCATTTTGTTTTTCATTGTATGACTATAGGTTGTTNAAATTGAAATGTCTGTTGGAAGTGAAATTATACATTTTATCCATATTTTGTGTTTGGAGTTATAGAAATATAATTGGGGTTCATTAATCAACCTGTTTGCATGAATATGTGCTTCCTCATTTTGTTTTTCATTGTATGACTATAGGTTGTTTTCAATTGTATTCATTTTAATTGGATGTTAAGAACCGATTTTGACCATAATGAGAAGAGTATGTGCCTATCGTGCGTAACATGTCAAAGTATATGATCTCATATAATAAAAAGCATTAAGTTTCTTTTGAAATAAAGTAATAAGCCTGTTTTACAACTAAAAAGACCGCCTTATCAGACCCGCCCACTTCGGCCGGTTAAAAACATGCGCTCTCTCTCTCTTGTTCTCTGGTACTCTTTGCTCTTTTCTTTTTTGACTCTTCTCTCTTCTTGTTTTTTTTTTACTTTTTGTTTCTTCTTTTTCGTATCTTAGCCTCTTTCACATTTGCGTTTTAGTTAGTTAATCCATTTATACATACTGTGGATTTTGTGTTGTTTCATATTATCCTCATTCATTTATTCAGTTGTTACCCATTTAGCTTAAATAAATCTTCATTTATTGCTAAGTCGTTTATTGCTAAGTGTGTTTATTTCTTTTGAGCAGGAGCAAAGATCACTGTATGGAGAATTCATAACCCAGATATTGAGACTGATTCATTATTGATAAGCATGCTGACAAATTAATAATTGGTTTATGGAGCTATTAATTTGATTAGTTGCTTCCCTCATTAAGAGGGTGGTGCCCCAAATTTTATTACGAGTGCAAACATTCTCAAAAAGATATTTCCCCTACATCAGTCAGTGGGACTCAGACGACCTCCTGAGGGGTCTGAGAACGGTTCGGTTCAGAGGGGTCTGAGTTCTCTTGGAGTGTTCACATATATGCAGAAAATGCTGAGTCATGACTCTGAGTCCACTTAGAGGACTAAAAAGGACCAAGTGTGTAAATACTGTATATG
>NW_026079009.1:0-1224 GCF_006386435.1 Epinephelus moara | reverse complement strand
AAAAAGCATTACCGTCACACTGTTGGCAGGATGTGACGACAGAAAACTTTTTTATGTTCAATTAGTATGCGTATGCAGTGGCTGTCCAAAAGATATGACACACTAGTTGCGTTTCATTAGTCATTCAACATGCCCTCTCTGACTTCCGCTCAGCACTTGGTCTCTGGGTAATCCCCGCCGCCATCTTAAGTGCCGTTCCATTTGTCTGAAAACCTGAAGTGAACTTGGTGAGATCAACCCTTGGAGAGCTGAGGGAGCAGGTGCACAACAATGGTCGCTCCAGAGGTGTATACTACCCACAATGCATGGCAGTTATGTATTTGATGCAAGAAAATACATCCATGGTCAGGTGGCAGCAATGTAAAGTAGAAGATGCAGAAAATTGGAAAAATACAATAATAATAATAATAATAATAACAATAATAATAATAATAATAATTAAAAAAAGAAAGTTGTCTTAGCACAAAGTATGGAAATGGGGGAAATAGCTGACCAAAGATTAAAAAAAAACCCTCAGCCATCGCAGCTAAGAAATCGTCCTGCACATACGCTTGTTTTATAATTCTGAACATTGAAACATATATTTATTTATATTTTCTTTTTCTTTATTCCTCTTTAAATCCATCCCTTCTCTACTTTCAGATCCAGGGTGTCATATCATCCAGTTGTCAGCCATCTGTGGAGAGAGAGAATTTAACGCCTACATCCTGCCCCGCCGCCCCATCTCTCCAAAAGCCTCAGAGCTGACAGGCCTTACCCAGAGCAGAGGCACGCTGTATCGCCACGGGACTCCTCTGGACACCGTCTTTCTTTATGATGCTCTCAATGACTTCATTGACTTTCTGAGCTCCTGCCGTCCCCGACGCCGCACACGCCCGCACCGCCGCCCTGTTCTGCTGGCGGCCCACAATGCGGAGAGGTTTGATGCACCCATACTCGCCAGAGTGCTTCAAAAGTGCTCCCTCTGGGAGGACTTCCAGCAGGTGGTGTCTGGGTTTGTGGACACCTTGCCGCTAAGCAGGAACCTCTTCCCTGGTCTGCCCCGTTATTCTCAGGAGTCTCTGGCTGAGTACTTCCTGTACAGATACTATGACGCCCATGATGGATTGGAGGATGCCAGAATATTGCAGGAGCTATTTGACTTGTGGGATCCCGACAGATGGGACATCTCGGAAGTTACCTTCCCGACCAATGAATTTTAAAAAAGCTACAGGGGGAAAAAAA
>NW_026079008.1:0-1014 GCF_006386435.1 Epinephelus moara | reverse complement strand
AATGTAGCTTTGATTTCTTTGCGTGCACACATCATCAAATATGACAGCACAGATGTGCAAAATTAATCAAGATAAAGAAAAATGGCATGACCTATACCTGCTGTCTTTAAAAACACAAATAATGCAGTAGTATTGCTATTGCAATACAGACAAAAAACATTTTAGAGTATTCGTAAGAGTAGCTCTGAAATAGCTGTGAAAATTAATCTTAGAGTCACTCTTAAATTATAGACATTTCCTTAGCCAGTTATAATTTCTCCTAATCTATGAAGCCTTGGGCTGATAGTTGGTGCTGCTGTCAGGTCCCTGTCCTGATACCTGCCTGGTTTCTCCCTGTCCCTCTTCTATCTATTGCAATAATATAGATAATAAATGTGCAAAGCAAAATTTAGAAATATAATTAAGAATAGTAATGGTGACATACTGTAGCTGTAGAAATGAATCGCACAGTCACTTTTATGCTCTAGATATTTTCTCTCAGCCAGTTATAATCTCTCCTCACCTGTGAAGACCCTGCATGATCATTCTTGCCGGCCTCTGGTCAACTGTCTCCTCCCTGACGCTGCTCTTTATATTGTGGCAATAAAGATTAAAAAATATGTGGAAAGCAATAGTGAGCACAAGTTCTTATTAAGGAGGAGTGGGTTTATTCCTAGCATGAAACTAGCTAGCAAGTGATTTAACATAGGTAACAATAACATTAGTATTCTTGTTAACTAGCTTAACTTGATATATTCGCATCTATTAATTAGTCATCACTTAGCTAACATTATCTACATGCAACAGCATTACTCAACTTACACGGGTTGTTTGGAAGAAACTGTGCAAGGTTTTTTGCTTCTTGCTGGCTGGTTTGCTGAACATAGTTAACACTCATCAGCACTGCCCAGCAGCACACGTCTTGTCTGTGTGGCTTGTGCCTTCTCATGGTGCGTTTAAAGACGGCTCGGAACAACACGTTACCACATGTTAAAAACGAATTGGACGGTGGTAACGGCTGTAAAAAGTGCGATG
>NW_026079007.1:0-1065 GCF_006386435.1 Epinephelus moara | reverse complement strand
TATCAGGCACTCATATATGGATTGGCTGCGCTAAAGGGGCTGTCCTCACAGGAGGCTGAGCAGGAATATTTTTCCAGCCCAGTCTATGATCAAAGGTAAGGGTGGATAATTACATTTTCAAATGCAATTTGAAGTAAAATATCAACTTGTCAATCATTGCGTTCTCTGTTACCAATTTAGTGAAGTGGAGGACTTCATACAGAGGCTGGCAAAGAGAAGGAAGATGGAGGGATAGAATTTCCATTAAAAATGGGGGGAAAAAAACTTGTCTCTGAGTTTTTATTTCTTATTGATTGTTTTTTGTATATTTTTATATATTTATAAATGTTAATATTTTTAATCTGTCCTCACAGTAATCTTTGTGTTTTTGTAATCTTTAATATCTGGTGAAGAGTCAGTCAACTCAGCTTTATTTATCAATCATACAATACGTTACGTGCCGTGTTGTGTCTGGTGTTTTGTGTTTTCTCTTTGGTTCTCTCTCGCCAGGTACCGCCCCCCTCCTCCCTCCGCTGATTACCGCAGCCGTGGCCCATCACAGCTGTGTGATTAAAACCACCCTGGAGAACTGGAGCCGGTGGCTAGTGGGCCTCTGGCAGCGTGCAGTGCAGACCGTGGCTGTGTGCGTGGTGGTGTGCGCTCGGGTGTTTATTCTCCTGCCTTTATTGTTGGTTATTGATTGTCTGTTATATCATTCGTGTTGCTAGTCGGCTCCCCTTATTTGGGAGTTTCTTTTGTGTTGCAATTGTAAATAAATCACTGCCTTGCAGTCGCTTTAGTTTACTTCCGTGTTCTTCATTACTGGTTATTGGTTATTTGTGTGAATTGTTACCTCCCCTCCCCTAGGCCTTTAAGGGTTCGTAACACAATAACAGAGGTCTGTTAATCTTTTAGGGCACTTTTGATGGAGATCTAAATTGTACATGCAATTATTATCTCTGGGTGTACTATCATAAACGTGGCACAGAAGGGACACAAAGGCTCAATTCTTCTCCGGTTTGACAAGAGCAAGGTTTATTACAAAAGACGGACAGGGTTCGGTACACAGAGAATCAAACAAGACAG
>NW_026079006.1:0-4613 GCF_006386435.1 Epinephelus moara | reverse complement strand
AGCGAATATTAATCAAATGTTAGAGTCTTTAAAAGTTCATCCTCAGATGTCTCTGCCTGGTGATCAGGGCCAAGGCCTCCACAAAGTCTGGTTGACCGGTTGGCTCTGAGACGGGCTCTGTTTGCTCGCTTGACTCGCAACTTTTTGCGGCTGTTGGGGAGTTGTGGAAGAGCGACGTGACTCTCCACAAGTCTGAACACAACTGGCCACAGAGACGGCAGGCGCGCACAGTCTGTGCCGGCACCTTTGTATCAGCAACTGAAGAATGTGCCCGGACGACTTCCTAAGAAGCAGAGATCTTAAGGATGGACGGACTTCATTTCTCTTCTGGACGCCTGCAGAATCAGAGTCTGGACGGGAAAGGCGAGCAGCAAAAGACGCATCCAGAGCTGCTCCGAGCCACAGGCCTTTCCCCTCAGGTCCCAGGAACTGAGACGCTCTCTGCAGGCAGGTGGAGAAGCCGTCTTGGAAGGAGTGTTTCTGGCCTCCACCACCTCCATCTCCCGTCTNGCTATGAGGTCTTTACCTGTCGCTGTAGCAGAAGAGTCTTCAGGCTCTCCAGGCTGCGGTTCATTCTCTCTCTTCGACGTCTCTCCACCTGAGGTTTGAGACGCTGTGAGAGAGAAAAGAGATTAAAGGATTAATGAATCAAATAAGACGGAGAGGTGTAATCAATTGTCTTTTTGAACAGTTGTGTTTTTCTTCCCAACGCAGTTATGTGCATCACAGGAGAGATAATAATTGAGTCTGTGACAATAATCTGAAATCTTTCATGAAAGCATGAGTGACACAAGTACCTTTCTTTCAGCCTTTGCGTCCTCTGAATCCTGAAGCAATTTCATGGTTGTATTCCAAGAACTGGTCACTGCAGCTCCGTCAGTCGAAGCGGAATGTGTCCATGGCGATTCCAGAGTGAGGTTTTAAGCCAGAAGTGGGCGTGACTTTAGGCTCCACCCACCACCTCTGATCACAGACCTCGTTTTGCTCCAGTTTTGACTCCATGCTGAAATCACTGAACTCAGTTTTACCAAGTTAATGTCAGAATTACAAAACGCTTACTTTGGTGTGACTATTTATCCCTGCAGTTTGACAGACTGCTACAGGAAAAAGTTTAGGAGTTGCACACATCAGTGGAAAGTGTCAGGCTATTATGTTTAAAACACTAAAATGAAGTTAAAAATAAAAACATAAATACATTTCGTCTCTACTTCAACATTTTCTTTTTTCTTCAATGATGTATTTTTATCATATTTGACAAGTCTCTGCAGATGAATGCAGACTGAAGGACGCGCCTATAGACCCTTAACTAATCTGCGGGCACGTGCCGCTGCCCAGAGTGTCCGCAGCACGCGCCTGTGAAAGGTGTCACCAGCTCGTGTCACGCATATTTACATATGTGAGAGAAAGCGACAAACATCCGCCAAAACAGCGTGAAGCTCAGACAAATGACCGTGGGCGACTTGTTACATCTTTGTTGGAGGCAGAAACGGGACATGTCCTCAGGGCAACAGAGGAAAAGGACTGAGGAGCCGAGAAGTTTCCAAAAGATCATTTACTGTCTCCATAATGATTGAGATTCTCATAAAATATGAAAAAATATGCAACGAGGGTAACTGTTACAGCATGCGTAAAAATTATTTTATGCGCAGATCTGTAACTGTCTCTCTTTGGTTGAGAATGAAAAACAAAATGAAGCAGACATGTCCTCAGGGCAACACTACAGGAAAAAAGGAGAGAGGACCCAAGAAATCTCGGAATGAGCATTCAGGGACTCACTGATGATTGAGGTTCCCATAAATTCTATAATATCTCTATAATATAATATAGAGTAACTTTTACGGCGTGCGTAAAATCCACTCTTTTATGCGCAGATCTGTAAACTTGTCTTTCTTTGGTTGTGAGTTATAAACAAAACCAAGTCAGAACTGACGTCCAAAGTAAAATGTAACTTATTCAATTCAAAACATGTCCTTTAATATACCAGCAACCTGCAAAGTCTACTGAAAATGACACCTATGCGTCGCGCATAAAATTAGCTTTTACGCACGGCTCTGCAAATACCGTGAAACAACAAGATTGAAACCATACGATGCCGCATTTTCTGTTATTCATTCAAATCTTTTATTTCATTATGACATTGTGACAAGCAACGCGTGGGAACCCGAAATCAACTTCTCCTCCCAAACACTCTTTGTAAAGATGCATCAATTCTAACACGTAATAAAGTGTGACTGCAGCTCCCTGCGCAATTTTCTCACGAGAAAGAGTTGAAGGAGCTACTCCCACATTTGCCAAAATTACCGACGATTTGTCATCTCCCAAAATCAGTTTTACTATTTATTTCAAGTATATTATTTTGCTAAATCATATTGTAGTTCACAAGGGACAATCGCTGCGCGCGTAAAGTTTATCCTTTTACGCGCGGCTCCCGCAGTTAATGTGGTCATTTCCAGCACTAAAACAAAACGTCAAATCATTTTTTGACTCGTGTCACACCCTGCAAAGATTATTTTGAGCGTCCCGCGTACTTATCAGAACCTGAGAGCCACCTCTCGTCCAAGCACACTTTGTGAATGAAGTATCAGTTTTAACAGGTAATAAAATGAGGATGAAGCCTCCTGCTCCACGTTCCCACGATGAGAAAGAGCTAAGTGACACTCTCCCACAGTCACACTTACTCAACATTTGTCTGCATGTTGCTGTATCGACTAAAGGCAATTTGTTAATTATCATTTGGTTGGAGACCATGTGACCCTGTGCGTCATTCTCCCTGCAACATTATGACAGTCGATCTTTGTGCGCAGGTAGTTTTGCAGTGATGGAATAAGTCCTTTACTTAATCTTCCTTTATCGATTGCAGGAACAAACTGCGTGTCTTTGTTATTTGATTAACGCTGAAATTCACTAAACCCTTTTGAGACAGACACGCGCAGCAGCTTCAGCAGCACGAGACCACTTCACACCTTAAACGCGCCAACAGTGAATTGATTAAAAAACACGGTAACAATTGTAACAGGCTACAAGTACACATATATGTACCCATTTTTGTACATTAGGGGGACTTTTAATTGTCAGCCCAGTGAAAATAAAAAGTAAAATATTGCTGAGTTAAGATGAACGTTTGTAGGCCTCTTTCTAATTTATCAATTCATTTTGGGCACGTGCCAAGGCCTTCACTTAGAAAAAAAAAAATGATACACGTGTCCCAGAAAAACTCTACATATTGTTGCAATAGATTAACAACGATGATCTACTAGTAAAACCAGCATAAAGCCACATACCAACAGAATCTGTCACAAATTAAACCAGCAGGTTTGCTGCGTTTTATTCTGATTATTTGGTCAGAGACTATTTAACATCCGGGCAACAATTAAATGCATCACAGTGAACTTGGTGGATGAAACCACAACATTGTTATTATTACAACGAGTAGGTCTAGATGAAGACTGATGAGGCAGACAGTCAGAATCAAGTCAACTAACAAATATGTGTAAAAGCAGTAACATGACGGAGCAACTCGGTGCGTAATTTGCATTTCAGTGACCAGTGTGTCTGAAGTGTGTCTGTGGGAACCTGAAAGCTCGCAGTCCTCCACACACTTCTTTTAATGATGTACTAATACTAACAGATAATAAAAGTGCAAATGGGCGCTGAGCTCTGCTTTTCCCACGAGAGAGACAGAAAACTGTCTCACATGTCTCACATGCTGTCTCACGTGAGTGATATAAAGTAATGTGACACACTTGACTGTAGGAAGCCAGATATTAATTAAAGTGTTGTCTTTGTTAAACGAGACTGTTCCACCGAATGAGCAAAGATAATATGTGGTGACTGCGCTTTGATACAATTTAACTGTATTTCAGAAGCACAAGTCCATATCAGTGATAATCAACTGATTCCACTTAAGGTCTTTTAAAATGCCGATATATAATTCAGTCTTTGACAGTAATGCTCATTTAATTCTTGGAATATTTTTCTGAGTGTTGATAACTAACTGGACATACACCGAATTTCTTACTGGCTATTGACCCTTTGAGACCTGAGCAAATTGGCGTGGGTTCTTTAAAAACATGGCAAGAAGGTAATGAACAATGAAAGAAATAATGACTCAAAAATTAGCAAGAAATTAGTAGAGAAAAATGAAAAACAAGAAAATTAGTAAATATAAAAGAAAGAAAGATAGGAAAAAATAAAACTAAACAGAAAAAAGAGCTAAAAAAAAGAATAATTATGTGACATAATTTTAAATATATAATACTCATAATAATAATAATAATAAGTATACATATAGTTTTCCCTAGTTTTTTTTTTTATTTTTCCCCCATTTAAAAAAAAAAAAATTTGTAAATTTATTTGTTTATTTTTTTGTTGCAATTTTTGGAACCTTTTTTTTTACCAAGTTGCTCGTTGCCGTATTTCCCCCTATGTTTTTGAAAGAAATTGCACCAGTTTTCTCAGAGTTTAAAGGTTCGATTACTTGTGTTGTGAAAGGCGTCTGAAAGCAGCACAAGAAAAGTGATGTTGAAGGATTAAAATAAAATAAGATTTTGTGTCAGTTTCAAACAGCTTTATTTGCATGGGAAACATCTCAGAAATCAGACGGCAATAATGAG